>NC_045697.1:16261586-16431530 GCF_009834535.1 Camelus ferus | reverse complement strand
GGGTCATCACTAGCTCCAAGGCTAGAATCAAAGTGTGCATCACTCTCCTTGTTAAAAAAGGATTTGAACACATGAAGAAGAGGCCAGAAGAAGTTCTTCTTGTTCACTGTTAATCATGTGAGCTGCTGTCAAAAGGGCTCATTGTGATATCAATATTCCCAGATTTCAGACATTGCCATAACAGCATCATAGTTTTTTCTTGTCACATAAAACCTATACAATTATAATTAGTTTGAGACATAAATTGATGTTTTTCTAGGCCCAAAATGGCTGAATACTGAAAATTTCATATAATTCAATCTAATAGTTAATATATTCTACTCAATTAGTTTTAACACAACACACTATCTTTAAAAGTGAAAAAAAAATCACTGCCACAGAAGGAAAACTTGTACTGCTTGTGATAAATAAAAAGTAACATTACAAACACTTGCAATAGAAACAAAACAAGGAAGGGCAATGCCATTAAATTCCAGCTAGATACTGCAGCCTGCCAAATGCTCAGAGCTGAGAGTCTGCACTTTCTTTGTTGTTTCTTTGTTAAGGTGCCTTAAAACTAACAAAAATTAAACCGAGGTTTTCTCTTGAGATCATCAGTATTAAAAGAAAAATTTTAAAGGGAATAACTCTTTCAGTCTGTGATTTAAAATTATTTAATTTCTTACTCTGGAACCACATGTCCTATATTTTGAAAAATATGTTAGATCATTTATTTTGCCCACTTTTCCCTTTTGTGTTCAGAGGGCACTTCTAAGCATCCAATAAATGGCACAGTTATTCATGTGCTAATATTGAGGGCTAGATTAATTTCATAAATTATGTCAAATGAAGCAGATGATATCTTGCAGAGAGCCTGCAACTCTCTTAACATCATTTATCATAGCATATAGTTTAATTTAATATAATTTTTATTTATATTCTGTTTCTCTCCTCTAACATCTGTGAATTCAGAATCTATTCTCCTCCCTGGTTCAGTGCTGAGATGTAATTAGGTAGAAGCAGACCACTGAGTCAATGAGTACAACAAAATATGTGGGAAAGTAATATTTGTAAAGGAAAAATTTAGTCTAATCCATTATCATTTCTATAGCAATCAGCTTCTAAACTATAAAACTGGTATACAACACCTTGAGGTGAACACACTCATTGCTCACTTAACTCCTCATTTAATTTACTGACTTCTGGAAATGGGATATTTTGATTCCCGGAGCTATATTTGGATGTGTTAGTGAGGATGAGAAGCCACAGGATGAAATGGAAGCATCTTTCTAGCCACTGATGTTACCATATAAAGAAAATTTAAAACAAATAGTTAGATGGATAGAAATAAACATATATAGATATACATATACATATATGGAAGAATAGATATTATTTGCAAACAGTAAACAATTGCATTAATTTGAAAATAAAATGAAATTTTGCACAAAAGTTTTAAGCATTCTCTATCCACAAATAAGGGAATATTGTACTGAATCAACTCCTGATGATAAAAAACAAACAAAGAAACAAAAGGACAAATTGTGTGTGCAAAATATGACTCTGAAATTTCAATCAAGCTTATCAAAGCAGTGAGAATTTTCAGGATGAAGATTTTGAAAATAAGGCAAGTCCAGAGAGGTGAACCCAGGTTTTGGAATATTTTTCTCCTTGACTTATCCTCAATTCTGAAAGCCAGAATGATAGCTGAAGGCTAAGGAGGCTGCCTAAATCCTGGCAATAATATCAAACAGAGATAGACTAAGCCAGATCTCTTAACAGTTCAATTACTGATCCAGTTAAGGTGATTTGCTTTTAATATCATAGGTAGGGAGAAGGAAATGTAAATCTCATCAGGAGGAATGTAATGTTATCTATTACATCACATCATTTTTACTGTAATTTTTATGCAATACTGATAATTAAGTGTAAAATGGTATATTGAAAGATGATAATCAACTGAAAATTGAAGAGAATAAAGTGAGAATTAGAAATAGATCCATGGGAGATGCACAAATTGAAATTATTAGACACAGACTTAAAAATATCTATGATTCGTAGCTTCAAGTAAATACATGACAAGGTAGAGATCTATGTAAGGAAAAAATAACAGTATAATTAAGGAAAACAACAAAGTCCTCCTGTTTAGCACAGGGAACTGTATTCAATATTTTATAATAATCTATAATGATACAAAATAAGAAAAATAATATATATTTACAACTAAATCAATATGCTGTACACCAGAAACTAACAAAACATTGTAAATCAACTATATTTCAATAAACGTTTTTAAAAGCTATAGTTAAGAATAAAATAAAAATTGTAGAACTGAAAACAGAATAATTAAGATTAAGAACTCAGTGGATGCTTTGAGAAAATTAAATTAAGCTGAGGAGAAAATTAATAAACTGGAAAACATGTCCGAAGGAAATATACAAACTGAAGTGTGAAGAGAGAAATGGATGAAAGATAAAGAAAATATGTTAGAGGCAAGTGTGATACAGTGAAAAAAAAACTAACATATATGTAATGAATATCAAAAGGAAATTAGGAAGAGGTTAAAGTAGAAGCAGTATTTGATGACATATGGCCAAAAATCTTACAAAAAGTATTACCTATATATGGTAGAAGAATTATAGGATGAATGCAAGAAACCTAAAGCCACACACACACACACACACACTCAGGCCTATTATAGTAAAATTGTTGAAAACCAAAATAAAAATCTTAAAAGAATCAGAGGAAAAAAAGAGGATAACTGTAGACATAAAATTCAATATTCAGAAGTTAATATTCTTTTAAAAATAAGATTTTTTCAGACAAACAAATAATTGGCTGTCATCATCATCCAGGGAAATATTAAAAGCCAGTCAGAAAGAAAATTATCCCAGAATAAACAAAAGTAAATAAAATGGCTATAAATGTTTGTAAATATAAATGGACACTGACTATTTAAAACAATAACAATAAATATTTTGGCTTATACACATTGAATGAAAATATATGAGAACATTAGCCCATAAATGAGAAAGGGGAGAAATGGAGTTAAAATATTTTAAAGCATTTGTATTATCCTGAAAGTGGTAAAAGTATGAATTTTTATTAAACTGTATTAATACAAGAATTCATGCATGGAGATTCCTCAAAAGACTAGGAATAGACTTATCGTATGACCCAGGAATCCCGCTCCTGGGCATATATCCAGAAGGAACCCTACTTCAAAAGGACAGCTGGACTCCAATGTTCATAGCAGCACTATTTACAATAGCCAAGACATGGAAACAGCCTAAATGTCCATCAACAGATGACTGGATGAAGAAGATGTGGTATATTTATACAATGGAATACAACTCAGCTATAAAAAATGACAACATAATGCCATTTGCAGCAACATGGATGTCCCTGGAGAATGTCATTTTAAGTGAAGTAAGCCAGAAAGAGAAAGAAAAATACCATATGAGATCGCTCATATATGGAGTCTAAAAAAAAATGAACATAAATACAAAACAGAAATAGACTCATAGACAGAATTCAAACTAGTGGTTGCCAAGGGGGTGGAGGGTGGGAAGGGACAGACTGAGATTTCAAAATTTATAGATACTGACAGCCATATGCAGAATAGATAAACAAGATTATACTGTATAGCACAGGGAAATATATACAAGATCTTGTGGTATCTCACAGTAAAAAAAAATGTGACAATGAATATATGTATTTTCATGTATAACTGAAAAATTGTGCTCTACACTGGAATTTGACACAACATTGTAAAATGACTATAACTCAATAAAAAAGTTAAAAAAATAATTTCCAGAAAAAACTAAAATAATAGCAAAATTATAAAGATATACATGTATATGTATACATATATATTTTTGTATCTTTACATATAGTGTCTATATATATACACTGGAAATTGATACAACATTGTAAACTGACTCTAACTCAATAAAATAAAATTTTAAAAAGTATATATCATAATATATGTAATATAATATTTATTTTATATAATGTACAATATAATATTATATATAAAACATAATCTTTCACTTATATATATCATATGCATATATATAAAACCTCCAGTTAATTGGGCAATAGAATAATAAAAATATTCCCAAAAAGAGGAGAGACAAAGAAAGAGAATGAGAGATTGAAAAAGAGATCAGAATCAGTACCAACAAAAAACTCCCAAATATTAAGATGGTAGATTTAAACCAAATTTATCTATACTTAGATAAAATATGAAAAGACTAATACTGCAAAGAAATATAAGAATTTTCAGACTGAATAATAAAATAAAACTCAATTATATGATGATTAAAGGAGACATGCCTGAATCTAGCAGTTCTGAATGGTTGAAAGTAAAAAGAATGAAAAATGCATACCATCTAAACACCATACTAATATATGAGAAAGAAGGGTTGGACATAAAAACATACATGGTAAAGACAAAGGGACATTTTATGAAACCATGGGCAAATAATCCAAAAGATATAATAATTCTAAAATTGCATGCTCCAGTAAACTGCTTTAGAAAATAAAGTAAAAAAGTTACAGCACTAAGAGGAAATATACAAATCTACATCAGAGAGAGCATTTTAACATACCTCCTCTTATTAACTGAGAATAGGTACACAAAACATATCAGCAAATATATAGAAATAAACTTGGCTTAACTGACAAACATAGAATATGAAGCTCAGAATTTTAGAATATACTTTAATTTCAAGAGCACACAGAACATTTACCAAAATTTACTGTATGCTGGGGCATATAATACTTACTATATGCTAGGCCATATGACAAATATTAAAGAATTGAAAACTTAAAGAGCTATTCTCTGACCAAAGTGGAATTAAGCTAGAAAATAATAACAAAAATATAATTATTAAATTCTGACATATTAAGAAAATTAAAAAATAGATTATAGTGATTACTATTTTAGATAGACTAATAATTTAATTTTATCAATAATAATGCTAGCATTTATTGAGTGCTTACTATGATCCAGACACTGTTTTAACTTTAGAAAATATATTTGATATCTATTAGTAAAATTAACCATTTTGGGGAGAAAAACAATGAGATAGTCATTATAAATAATAATAGTTCATAATTATTAGCATTTAGCATTGCCTGGCATTGTATCAAGAAATATTTTCACAAGCACTGGGTCATCTAATTGTTTAAAAATATATATGATAGGAACATTATCACCTAGAGTTTTCAAATGAGAAATCCAAGGTATAGATTAATAATTATTTGCTTAGACTAATGCGGCCTGCGAGTGGCAAGACCTGTACCAGAACACAGGCTGCACAATTGTAGATTTCACCTTCATGCATCTGCTATTATTGCATACCGGAAAATTGCTTGGTAAAATTTAAAATTTACTTATGATTTTTAAAAATAAAAAATCCATTTAAAATAAAATGTAAAAATACTAAGCAGTATATAAATAGTTTATTGTAAACTAAAGTGAGTACTATGTTCAGAGGCAAATCCGTAGAAATAGTCACATTGAATTTGATATAGGGAAATTTTCTTATGATCCTGTCCCTCTATACACACCACAATGTTGAACATTTTGCTAGGAGTGCTTTCCACTGTAATTAAGCTCAAACATAAAATTTGTTATAAATACTAAACATTTAGGCAAAATATCATTGTTTGTAGACATTATGATTTTATACCTCTAAAACAAAAGGAAATCAACTGAACAATTATTTAAATTAATAAGCATATTCATAATGTGAACAATTATAAGATATCAGAATGAACAAGAGCATTCAACATCAACATTAACCAGGTAAAAATATATTGATGATAAATATACTATTCAAATAGTGACAGAAAAGATAAACACCTGGAAATAAATATAATAAGATATACATGGTGCCCTTATGAGGGTATCGACAAAAAAAATCAACAAAGGACATGAAGAAGATGATTAAATGAAGAAATATGTAGTTCTGTATTAACTTATATATTTAATGCCAATCAAAAACTTAGTAGAGTTTTTTTTCTTATTGGGAAAATTACGTGTAAACTTCACCTGGAAAAGAAAACATACACAACTACCTAAAACAAAGACTGAAAAAAAGAATGGTAAAAGAAGGCTTTCTTTACCAGATATTGAAATAGAAGATAAAGTTGCAATAATTGGGTATTTCCCAATTGCAAGGATAAGCAATATATTATTAATCATGAAATCCCAATATATTAGAACTATCAGAAAAAGACAAATACATATATTAATTTAAAGTATAATCAATGTGAAAATAACAATAAATTATATTAAATAACTGATCCTTTGGAATAAAGTTCATTCCTAACTCACACCTTATATCAGAATGAAACCTTTCTGTGTATCAGTAAGAAAAACTTAAATGTAAAGTATACACCACAACCGTGCTTTTTGTATTTAAAAGGACTGTAATTTTGGCATGTGAAGTATAACAGTAAAGGCAGAAATAATAATTCAAATTAAAATAAAGGGCAAAAAAAATCATTCAAACTAATCACAAAAATTAGACATTTCTTTTTGGAAATTCTATTTGAAACGAAGTCAAAATCCAAAAGTATGTTTGCATTTTTTTAAATTGTCCTTAATTAAACAGAGTTAATTTTTTGTTATAAAAATATATACCCATACTGAAAAATTAAATATCCCTGCAACAGAGGTCTGTAGTAATAAGAAAGGCTAAAGCTTTGCATGTGCTGGCCTCAGGGTATGGAAGAATGCTGAAAGGGCAGAAGTTGGACTTCTGCTTGTGTTGGAGACTACAGCAAATCACCTTGCTTAAAATTGGTGGCCTGGAGTTTGCATTCCCATTCAAGAATTTAAACTAAAAAATTAGTGGGACTGTGAGTCTCAGCTATCACTATATAAGCACCCTGTCTGGAGCAGAAGCAGACAGCCCAGAAACCAAGACCTTGGTCAAGTTGCCTGCTGTCTCAGTAACTGGGTAGCACCATGGGACAGAATCTTGGAGACATGGATATGACACCTCACGTTTGACTGGAGCTGTAGGAATACGAGTAAATGAGCCTTTGGAACTGCCATCAAGAGAAGGCTCAGTAGAGACAGAAGAGTAATAATAAGTGTCATATATGTAAGTTTAGAAAATCAAAAGTTTCTGAAGAGTTTTGTTTGAAGCTAGAAAAATGTCAAGAATTAAAATCACTTCTAAAAATAAAAATAAAGAGTAGTCTTAAAGTGCTATAAATACAAGGTGAGATCCTCAAAGAAATTAAAAAAAATCTCTAGAGAAAAAAAATACAGTAAAGCTGCCACAAACAAATTGTGAACAGGTATACATAAAAATATAACAATGGAAATATGGTCATTGAAATTTTAAAAATCTCAATATACTCCATCAATTCTAGTGTGACACTGTTAAAGAGAAAGTTAATGAAATAAAATGTGATTGAAATGAAGTACTGAAGAATTCATCTAAAATCTAAATCAGAAAGATAAAGAAATGAAAATGTGAATGAGCAGTTTAAAGATCTGGAAGACAAAACAATGAAATTGACTTATAATTTAAAAGTTACCTACTCAAGTTACCAAGTTCAGATTTTATCATACGGTGTTCATACTGAAAATTTAAGTAAAAGATAATCCTTTTCTTAAATAAAATATTTCAGAGATGAGGCTAGAAGGAAAATGTTTTATAAGCTGATATAATCCAGAGATACCAAAATCAGGCAAGAACAGTTAATGGAAATATGTATAGAGAGACCAACTACACACAAATATAGCTTCAATAATCCTTCATACACTGGTAATAAATTGCATTCAGAAATGTATACAACTTATTAAACACAGCTGTATAGAAGTAAACTTCCTTTACCCAATGAAGAGTATTTCTAAAAAGAATATAATAATATCATAATTCATGCTTACTAAACTCAGGCATAAGACAAAAATATTTTTTTAATCATTACTATTCAACATTGTACTGAGCTTCTAGGCAATGTAGTTAGGGAAAAAATAGTATAATGGCTGATATGAAACAGTACTACACAATATTACACAAGATATGATTTAAATCATACAAAATCTAAGATTTCAAACTATCATAATTATTAATTATTTTAATATATTCCTTGGATTTAGAAGTACATGATCAAATTATCTGCAAATTATAATCGTTTTATTCACATTCTAGCATTTCTATACTTCTAGTTTATTTTTCTTCTCTAATAGAGTTGGCTAAAACCTCAAGAACAATGCTATGTAATAGAGGTATAAGGGAACACCCATGTCTTCTAACATTAAGGCAAGTACTTCTAACATTTCTTAAGTATGATGCTATCCTTCGGGCTAAAGGTGGTAAGTTTGCATTACATTATGGTAACCTTATTACCATATTCAACAGCCTGTTTTTAGTCTTCCTTATTAGTCTCAATTTTCCCCACAATGCTGGATATGTTTTGCCGCCTACTTTTTTGTATTTATTGGGGCCTCAGGGACCCAAAGAATCATAGCCCACTTCCTCACCCAGATTTTAAAAATAAAAAATCAGAAAGGAATTCCTGGTTGATATAAAAATAGTATTTTAATTATTGATAGAGGTTAACTGTGAGAGCCAAATGGTCCTGTCAATGAGCTACTGAAATCAGACTCACCCATGCAGCCACAGGCCATCGTGGATGAGGCAGGCCACCCAAGTGCACAGATAAGACTCACACATGGACAACCAGCGAGGAGCTTGTGCAGGCACAGTCGCAAGAAGAAAAATAGAAGAGCTAAGCCTTAAAATTTCTGTTTTAACTTCCTAAATACACAAATCAAGCAATATACAATTTCTTCTCCCAGAAAGGGAAAAAAGAGGCCACAGAAAGGGAAAAACTACTGTGTTACTTTTCATTGCTAATGTTGCAAATCACCCACATACTTAGTAGCTTAAACAACATAAATTCATCTTACAGTTCTGGAGGTCAGAGGTCTAAAATGGATGTCATGGGACTAAAATTAAGGTGTCAGCAGGGCTATATTCCTTCCACAGGCTCCATGGGACAATCTTTTTCTTCTTCTTCATCTTCTAAGAAGCGAATTGCATCCCTTAACTCATAGTCCCCAGCCAGAAATTGCATCACCCCAACCTTTGCTTCCATCCTCCCATCCTTCCCTGACCCTGACACTGACTTTCCTACCTCCCTGTTTGAGTTGTGATTACACTGGGCTAACCTAAATAACCCAGGATGCTCTTCATCTCGAGATCCTTAACTCAGTCACACCTGAAAAGTCCCTTTTGCCAGGTAAGGTAACATACTCACAGGTTCTGAGGATTAGTATATAGATACCATTGGGAGAAGGGGAACATTAATATGCTTACCACATCTCCTTTTATGGAAATCATGAGTAGAAGGGTAGACCAGATGGGCTTTTCTCTAAAATTCCCTATCTCTTTGTTTTTATTTGCCCGTTGAGTTTAATTAACCCTTAAGCCTATGGTCAATTAAAGATGTGGCCGTTGACTGCATAGGGGCAATTTGACCTCTATCAGGATTATTCTGCTCTCACCGCAATGAGTTTGCTCCTTCAGTGGCAACCAGAACTCTCTTGGATTTTGTCCTTGGACCAGCGGTGTGCCGTTGATGCTGTCCACATAAAGGTATGAAATGGGTCAGAATTATGTAGTCAACTTCAAGGTCAGTCTTCAACCAGAGTTGAAAATTCACTTCCCATTCTGTTTCTCTATTTTGACCAGTCACGTTGTTCAATGCAGCATACCAAAAATTCATCAATCAGATTAGATACAACAGTTAAGATACTCCAATAGTAAAATATCCAAAGAGGGTACAACAGGGTAATGCCAAAACCAGAATTGGTTCAATTTGAATTTAAACCCCACCTCATTAAAAAAAAAATTATGAAAATACATAAAACTACAAACATAACAACCCTTTGCAAATTAAGGTCAAAGACCCACAATAATAAAGTAAAAAGTCTAATTCTATTCTCTGTGTGTTTAAAGTTCAAAGAATTTTGTTTTCTACAGTTTCATAGTCTGCATGGTTTCAGTCGGAGATATTTTCAACGTCTGGTGGCATTGAGGTTTCAAAAGCAGCTGGAACCTGGACTGTCTTTCAAAAAGATCTGTGTACCTTCTTCAGCGTCTCAGAAGATCTGTTAACTTATTTCCAAGGCTCTGATGTTTCTAACCTTTTAAAGATTATAGGGAATTAATGGGACACATGAGATTTTCACAGCACCGGCCCCACAGCCATCACATTGGAGAATGAGCCAATCCTTCTCCTCAAGGGCAGTTATCCCAGGTGAAGTTGTGTTCCAAGAACCTAGATCTGTATTGCCAGAGACTGTAGCAGGGACATGGTGGCACTGGGGTAAAAAAGAGGGATGGATAAAAGCTGATGTCAGCATCCCCGCATCACTAAATGCTGGTTAGCTCTTTTCCTGGAATGTACAACCTGTAAACTTAAACTCAGGCTGGAGAAATCTCTAAGCAAAAGATTAAATTGAGCACTGCCGATTTACTCTATGACAGGGGTAGACACATATGTTTACATAGTGCATCTTCTCCCAGAGAGTGTCACTTTCCCGTTTTGTTTTTCTTTCAAAATTCAGCAATCGGCAGTGTTGATGACCTGTCTCTAGGACTTAGCTAAGGTTTCCTTCTTTGTAATCCAACCTATTCAAAATTTCTCAATATTCATTTCATATTTTTATTGTCCTTCATGGACATTTCTAGTGATGTTCTGACCATACTCCCTATGAACAGGCATTTTCATCCTGTTTTCATCAGTTTTTGTTAAATTAGTATTTAAGTATAAAACACCTGCCTCTTAGGGGAGGTTCCCCCTTCTCAAGTAATTAACCGGTTCAGAGCCAATACAAGACCCTCTGGTGGGGTGCGACTCTGGAGTCTGTGGACTTTCTCCTTGCTGACTGTGGAAAGCGTTGCCCATGAGGTTCTCCTTCACAACTTTTTGCTACCAGTATAACTTTATACCTTCAACTACTACCTTTCTGCAGATTTATCCTTTTTGTTGATTTATTCTTTTTGCTCAGACCACCCATTTTTGCCCCAACAGTGTAATTTCAGTTTTAGAGTGAACATATACCCTTTGGTTTCTTACCATCACCTTCAATTCAACATGTATGAAATGAAATTAATCATCGCTCCCTCTCCTACCAACAAGCTAGTGCCCACATTCTTTCTTCGGCTTCTTCAAATGATGATGCCACACTTCTGTCAATAAACATTGAGATTTCAGCATCCGTTTTGACTGTTCTTGATCTAGGCAAAATCTACCTATCTTTTAAGCCTGTTTCAGCTTATATATCTTCCATGGAAATTTTCCCCCAATTAATGTGTGTATGTATACACACATATTAAGCCATTACATATATATATATATATATATATATATATAAACTTAAGGTAAAAATCTATATACACATATGTATATTCATATATATGAGATATGAACATATATATCGAGAGAGAGAGGGAAGAGGGTAATCCTGAGTGAATGCTCTTATTTTCCTCTTCCATCTTGTAATTACCCAAGTTCTCTTCACCTCTTACACCTTTTCCTCCTTTACAGGTAAGTTGGCGCTCATCCTTTGCCAATGCTAAGTTACACCTGTGCTCTGGTACCTGTATCCTCTTAACCTTCTTTAGGTCTTTAGTCCATTGAGTATCTCCTCTATTTCACAAATTGCATTTTTTACTAAATCCGAAAATGTTTAGTCTCACACTTGATCCTCCATCCTATCTTGGGTAATGATATCACCATTGGCCAAATTCCTCAAACCACAAGCCAAGAAATTATCCTTGATGACAGTCAAATTTTCCACTCATATCCAAATAGTTGTGAGCCCCTACCTTGTAAATAACTCTCCAGTATATTTCTCCGTACTGTCATGGCCCTAGTTCATCTCTTCTTCCTCATATGGATTATTTCAAGTCACCTAGCTGGTAGTCCTGACCTCAGACACTCCCCTGTACTTCAATTAATTCTTCACACTACTGACAGATTTATTATTCCAAAATAAAAGTACGATCATGTTGCATCACTTCCTTGCTTAAAATATTTCAGTGACTCCCTAGCCTACTGGCTAAAGTTCAAATTCCTTAGGGTGACATGCAAAGACCTTGAAGATCTCATGCTAACCCTACCTCACACTACATCCTTCCATTCTCCAACCAGTTAAACTATTTTGTAGTATATTGTATTTTCCCTCTGTTTTTATGCATACTGCTGTCTCTGCACAGAAGCGTTGCTTCAATCTGAATCATCTCTTCTCCCTTCTCAGCCAAATCCTTCAAAATCAAATAACAATTTTACCTTTATTTTTTTTTTGGCATCCTAAAAAACTTGAGGTATTTCTTTTTCTGGGTTCCTATTTTTTAAAGAGCCCATACTTATTCCATTGGAGCATAATTATTGTATTATTTTGGTAGTGACTCCTCATTCCTCTGGTGTCAACTTTTTGCGCTTCCCACATTTAGAATAAAATTCAAATGGCTTTTAATGGTCTGTAAGACCATGATCTGGCCTTGGGCCACTTTCCTGACCTCATTTCCTTCCACTTTCTCCCCAGCTGACTCTGCTCCAGCACCACTGGCCTCCTTCCTACTTTCATGCGCACACCCATATTCAATCTTTTGTGCCTGCTGTTTCTTGTCCTCTTCCCCAGATACTTAC
The DNA here is from genome assembly GCF_009834535.1 of Camelus ferus. NCBI lineage: Eukaryota > Metazoa > Chordata > Mammalia > Artiodactyla > Camelidae > Camelus > Camelus ferus. The sequence continues at coordinate 16,418,861 of NC_045697.1, read as the reverse complement.
ATGGCTGGTGCCTTCCTCCTGCACAGGTTTCTGCTCGAGCATCCCTTCCCTCTGAAAGTTGTTTTCCCAGAGTGTGAAGTTTAGGGTGACCTGTGCCTCATACTGCCCAGCATCTTGAATTACATTCACCATAATAATACATTCCCGGCTTGCCTTCTAAATCATAACCCTTGCTTGTCAGGGTATACGTGCAACTTGTTGATCATGTTGTAAGCATTCTGGCACTGGCGAAGGATGGCTGGTATTGAAGTATTCTTTTGAAAATAATACTAGAGCCAAGTTTTCGTCTGAAGGACATGATTAACTATGGATTACCTTAAACTCAAAAAAGCCTTTTGGAATATTTGACTCCTGGTAATAAGGCTAGTGTGTAATGTTGTGGAATGTTTATCTGGGCTTATTGCATAAACAAATGTAGCTCAAGGCAATGCAGAACTTACGCATGCTATTTTTAAGTGAATTTCACAATGTGGGCAATGGCTTTCTATGCTACATAATTTATCATATGGTACACATAACTAAGTTGAGTTTTGCAGTGGATGGAGATTAGCCCTGTTGTGTTTTTATAGACTTTATCTAAAAATGTGACTTGCCATCCAGAGTCGTTTATAGTTTAAATTATCAAATTATCTGTCTTGGCCCCAAGAACACCAGGAGAGCCTCGCTCTCAGGCTGAATGTTGGCTTGTACTGACCAGCATGCTAAGTGTGTGACAAGAGATTATCCTAACAGATGTTGTTCCAAACAGATGTTGTCATTACAAACCTTCATCAGTGGGCTCCTTCGTAGTTAAAAAGAGTAATTCCCAGGCAGTGAGCTCATAAAAGCAATCAAGAAACGGACAGAAAAAAAAGTAGATGTCTCCAGAATGTTTTGGACAAGAGTTTCTCAAGACCAGAGAAGGAAACAGAATGGGGAGGTAGGGGATGTGGCAGTGGTTGGGGAAAAAAAAATATTGTGAAGAAGTCCCAAGTTACATAAAAAGAGTTTTCTATATAGTTTGTCTTATGTGGGATTTTATAACCGTATAAAATCCAATATGCTGGTTTCATTGCAAGCAGGAGGATGCTGTATTAAAAAAAAAAAGCTGGAGAAACAGCATGCAACTCATAAAAGACACGCAGTTTGAATTTACACATGCACCCAACACGGGGGTGTGTGCACCACGAGAAAGACCAAGACCTTTAATGGGAACGGGAGATGGTACTTCCTTTTCTAGAGCAAAAGCTTTTCGGTCATAGCTAAGCAGCTGATACCCACAGGCATCACCAGGGAGGGCGATGCTGTGCTTCAGCAATGGACAAAGCAGGCTGACTGTAGTCTCACTGACGAGGAGGAAAGTAAGGTCTGCGCACAGGGAAAGGTCCTTTAACGCAGACAGCATTTAGTCTTTTCCCACGTCTTGCCTTTTTGGCTCTGCCTTGAGAGGAACAGGTGGCCAACATTATTATGCCAAGTTCATTCTTGACCAGAGAGCTATCTCCAGTGGATTGTGTGACTCAGGGCCCTGGGAAGAAGGAAATGGCATAGCTATCAACTGGTCACTGACATAAAAATTAACATCAGCACGTGAATCTCAGGGCCCCTCTCGGAGGTTGGCTCTGACCCCAAACCACTTCTCTCCACTGATAACAGATTGTGATATTTGTGCTCCACTTCCATTGATCATGGCTGCCGGTGAGGTTCATCTTCCTTAGGTTTTATCCACGTGACAAAGAGAGGGGCAGATGGACTTGGCACCATGTGATTGGTTTGGGTCCCTGACCCTGCTTAGGTATGGTGCCTTCTGGCAGTTCAATACTTTGTACTCGTGGGTTTACACCCAGGTCCTAATATGGCAGCTGCAAGAAGGAAAAACTTCCTTGAAGCTGCATTAAGTTTTTGCTTAATGCAGCATTTCTCAAACCAACCTCACAATCAAATGCTTTTACCAGAGTCCAGGAGAGGACAAATCAAACCATTTTTTTTTTCACACAGCCCTGCCTTTGCAGAAAGACTGTTCTGAACGTGTTTCCTAAAGACAGACAAAAACTACACAGATGAAGATTGTGGTTTAGTGATTTTCAGGGAAATCTAAAAGCTGCAGAAAATCCAAACGGGTGTGTAAAGTCTTTAGAATGCGTACTTAAATCAGCATAAACGAGGGCTTCCCTCCCATTAGGGAATGGGAGTCTGTTACATTATCCCCATTGACTCTCCTAATGTCCCTGGCTCAGCACCACGGGCAACAGATGCAAAGGGTCACCAATGAAGGGCAAAATATTTTGTGAAAATGAAGAACTGAGCTATCTGCATTGCCAGTTTTTCCCACTCTGCACTGAGTGCTCTCGCCTTGTTTTCATACAATGATTTTTTTTTATTTGCCGAGTTGATTTTGTTGAATATGGTGGAAAGACAAAAAAAAACAAAACAAAACAAAACAAAACAAAAAACAAAACAAAAAGAGAGAGAGAGAGAGAGAATAAAAAAAGAAAGGAAAAGAAAAGCAAGATCTCTTTGTTTTCTCTCCAAGTGTGAAGAAAGCACTACCCAGAGCCGGCTTCAAATGGGCTTTGTCAACCCAAAGCACTGTGTTTGTTTTACCTTTTCCTGAACCTTAATGATCTGCTTAGCTAATCAATCTTCAATAATATGTAACAGGCAGGAAAAAAAAGATCACTGAAAAATAGAAATGACTGCAGCTGTTCTCTGCATTAGAGGGGAACAGCAGAATTCATCTCTGGAGTAGATGCTCTTCTGTTTACGAAAACTTACGGATGGGATTTTTAGGTTATGCATGATTAGGCTCCCAAGAACTAGTCCAGGGTGGGAGTGGAGACAGAAAAGCAAAGTTACTCTGTATTATCAAGTGTCAAGAATTTTGCTTGTGTGCCCTGGCGGTTTTGGAGGTGGGGGGATAGTGGTGTATCCTAGAACTAGGAGAAGATGGAAATAGAGACAGACGTTATATATATATACACACTCATACACACAGACATCAGGAAATTATGGCCATCTGGATTCTGAGCAGAAAAGAAGATGCGTAAGAAATTTCTTGGAGTAGAAATGGCTGAAAAATCTTGATATCAATCTTAGGTTGTCCCCACCTTCCAAGTACCTCTGTATTGTTTCTCTAATCTTCAGTTAGAATATGCTAGTTTCTCTACCATTTGAATTATCAGTTCTTCCAGGAATGAAGGGGTTGGAGCTGTGTCTACCAGGTAGTAGCTAGAGCATTCAAGAGGTAAATAAATGGGAATTTCAAAGTCACAGATCTGCAGGGAAATTCAGAAGTAAGAAGGTGGGGAACGCCTGGCACCTGAGCAGGACAGGAGCCCATCCACACCCCCACCTCAGGGCCCATCAGGAGGTGGAGAAGGGGCAGGCTTCCCACAGCTGAGATGGGTCATGTTATTTTATGGGGATATGAAAGGAAAGTGCAGTCACAGCAGGCTGCCACCCTGTCAAAACAGAACTGCTCCAAGTGTCACCTGATGCTCCCGCACCTGAACTCCACCATTTGAGCTCCCTCTGCTTTCTCTTTCCCACCCTCTCCAAACACTGACACTATCACTCCATCTTCTGACTTCTTGTTGAGCCATTTCCCACCCCGTCTGAAAAGCCCTGGCCTCCATCCTCTGCTTGGTCATGTTCTACCCATCCTTCAAGGCACAACTAAGATTCTTATCTTTTCCATGAAATTGATCCTGACTTAGAGCCTAGCTTTAGATATCCCATTTCTGAAGTCCCGACACTCATATCAGGAAAGTCATAACACAACAATGTGATGGTAATTGTCTATTTTCTGTTTCTTTTATCTTAATTTTGTTTTCCCCAAACAAGAATGGAAATTTTTAGGGTAAAGGAAAGGTGTCATTTATTTTCCCTATATTTCTCAACTTTGCCTAGTTTATTCCTGGATACCTATTAACCCTTCAGTTAGCATTTGGTTAATGGGCAAGGAGATGCATTAGCCTTTAAAATAAGTGCTTATTATCAGAAAAAGCCTGCCAGTGGGAAGCAATGCCGGTGCATTAATGCATCAAGTCGCCCACTGTATCTTCAGCTGTTGTTGTTAAGGTGAGCCTCTGCATAGTCAGTTAAATTCTCAGAATGAAAAATTAAGATCTTATGATTTCTGCCTTTCTTTATGGGGTATCTCACGCAGCATAATACTTTCACCTCTTTCGATTTATAAATGAAGTATTCTTTCCAATATCACTTCATTAAGAATCATACAACTTCATTAAGAGAAGCCAGAATAAAGCAAAACTGAACAAGTTCCTTTAGTCAAACAGTGATTCAACTTGGGAGAACTTAGGGGACCTTATAATAATTATTTAAATATTGAGAGTACAGTTAGCTTAATGAGAGAGTAATATTTCAAATCTCAGATCAACTTGAGCATCGCAAGTTAAGGCATTAAAGTTTGACTACAGACACGAATAAAGTATCTATTTTAAAAACAGTTCTATTTGCTACATGAGTCAAGTGTACCAGGAGGCCTACGGAATTCATTGCATGTCTCCATTTTTATTGTCAGTTCCCCTTGTATACTGTCTCCTCACTGCATGTTCTTTCTCTTTTGCTCCAAGCTTCTTTTTATCTGCATATTGTTTTGCATCTGATGCTCTGGTAGCTTCTCACAGCTCACCCTCATTTACGAGCTGTCCTTCATCTACCATCATCTGCCAAAGAGCTGTTATCAACTGAGCAGACTAGGACGTGAAATAAAGGTGCCACTTCCGTGTGTGCTAGAATCTAAGGTCAGAGCATGAATAAAAAGACAATTGTATGTTATTGAATTACCCTTGAAACTCCCTTCGGTAGCTTCTGGGTGGAAGGTCTTCTCTAACCAAGTTGAGCAGAGTCCATTTTTCCACCAGCACTAGAATCATACACTCTTTATTCAGTTGAACCACTGATAAAGTCATTGGCTTCTTTATACAGGCCATGTTGATCCCAAATCAGATTCTTTAAACATATGTAATGGGATGAGATGTCCAGGTCCTGAGAGGCACGTGGGAACCAAGACACTGGCAGAAGATGGATTCTGGGCTTCTGATTTAGGCTAGTTCTGAGATATTTGCACATTGAATGGCTGTACTGGTTGACTCTTCAGTATCAATTCAATTAATATGTCTCTTCTTCTCCATTTCTTTTCCTCCTCCCACCACCCCATGCAAGTACCTATGAGGAAATTCCACTGGGTTGAATATGTGTATGATGTGACTATATCCTGTGTTGGGATGAAAGTGCCCACTGCCTTGGAAACAAAGTCATGTCTTTATAATGCTCTTGATCATTCACTTGAAAATAATTAGGGCCATATGCAAAGCCTCTGCATATCAAATGTGTCAACATACAGGGTCTGACAGATGGGTTTTTGGTCTTAACCCTTCTCTGTCTCTTATGTGTGAATCATATTAATTGATCTGATTAAGCAGAAAAATTGTAAATATTTTGGCATCATTAAAAAAGCTTTCCCTTGCCTTGATATTGCATGGGGAACCTTCTAGTCTGTTTTTTTTTTTTCTTTTGCATCCTTCCATCAAGATGCAGTGAACTAAGATGCCAGTGAAACTTGGCGTGACACAGTTGATGAAAGTCACGTGGCATCATCTCTCCTTTTACCACTTTCTAAAAAACTTATTTTATGTTTTTCCATAGCATCTTTATTGAAATAGAATTTACATATCATATAATCCATCCATCTGAGTTGTACAATTCAAGGATTTTAGTATAGTCACAGAGTTTTGAAACCATCACCATAATTAAAGAGTATTTTCATCATCTTTGAAAGAAACCCCATGCCCTTTACCTATCGTATCCCAGATCCCCCACCTCTAGTCCCTCCTCAGCCTTAGACAACCACTAATCTACTTTCTGGCGCTATAGATTTGCATATTCTGGTCATTTGACATAAATGGAATATGGGTGAGGGGGGATGTGGCATTGAGGGTCTGGGAAACAGTATGCAGATCTGTGTACTTCAAACCAGTTTAGATGACTCAGTGGATTGTTTTTCAGGATTAAAAATCCAGTCTCAGCATTTAACTGTGTTCTATATCATGGGCATGAATGCAACCTACCTTGGAGCAAGCGCTGAAAATAAACCACAAAGCTCTGACAATAGATAACTTTGGTCATAGATCAGCATCAGATATAGATCAATATTTTCTCAATGGCAGTCTTAAATTTACTGACACATACAGGTATATTAGGTAACTCTTTTCACTTGTCACCTATTTGGAAGATTTGGGAAAATTTGACGACCTTTATTTCATTCATTTTTTAAGGGATGTTTTTCTATTTGAGATAATTGAAAAAACTAGATTACTCAAAGGAGGAAAGGCTTTGTCCATATGCAGAAATACATTTTTGAGAAAAACTTGCTTTGCCAGTAATTTTTCTAACTGCATCTCGAGGAAATTCCACCTATTTTAAAGTTCAACATGATAAATACCTATAATTGATTTACTTAAGTCTTTATTTTGTTAATTCATACGTATGTGTTAGTATGATTTGACAGGTTTAGTCACAGTGGCAGCAGTATAAGATATAATTTCTAACCTGAGGAATGAAATATATATAAACTTTTTATACTTTTAAGCATACATATCTCAATTTTATATTTGCAGTAACTGGAAACATCCAAAACCCAGATGTCCTGTAGAAAGGACAGAAAGGAGGTGCTCCTCATAAGTAATCTTTTAATCATAGTCATAGCACTATTTGCTAAGTGCCCATTATATGGCAGATGATAATAAGTTATTACATTAATCTTTACAACATCCCAGTGAGGTTAAGGGAGTTACCCTGCACTTTTTTACTGGAGCTCCATTTATCAGGAAAGCAGCTTCAAGCCTATTCAGCCTGTTGGTCGCAATTCCAATCATCACAATTGGTTTGAATTTCTTTCCACACCTATTGCCGCTGCTCGAAGTGGGAGTTAACTCTTTTAACTCCAAAATCGGAAACAAGAATACAAACACTTACTGTTCAGATGTGGTGCTAGTTTAGATCATGTTTCTAAGGCAGATTGAGATGGGATGCTGTATAGTAAAATTACCTGGTAGTTGTCCAGTTTGGTTGGTTATTTCTTACCCACGTTCAAGATTGATTAAGATTAAGATTAAGATTCTGGCATTGATACTTTCTTCTATTCTCAGATCTCCAGGGAAATCTGAGTGTGGTTGCCTTGTTAAACAATCCTGGTCTGGCCACTCTGTATAGTGGGTTTAATGTGACTTGTATGCATTTTTGGTTTTCCTTCTCTCTTTGGATTTGTTTTCTTACAACAATTTTTATTTTCCATTTGTTGATTAAAAGGAGACAATTTCACAGGGAAATAAAGCGTTTAGATTGTCTAAACATCAGGCAGTAAGTGTTTACTGATTATCCACTGTGGGGGATGTTATGGAAGATTCAAAAGAAACATGCAAAATTAGTCTAACTCTTAAAGAAGCTTAAAATCAGCTGAGGAGGCATATATATTTGTGAAATGAATAGCAGTGAAAGACTGTACGACTAAGTGGAAAATGACTAGTACAGAAAATAAGGATGGCCTTCAATCTTGAGCAATTTTAAATCAAGAAACCTAGTTAAAATGTGTTGGTCTCCATAATATAAGAAGTAATTGAGTGTCAGGGAGATGTTTATATAAGTTTTAAGCATCATAACATTAAATACACAGTCTCTGGAGTTAGAGAGCCTGGATTCCAATCTGCCACTTATTTGTTGTGTATCAGCTGTGTGATTTTGGGAAATCACATAACCTCTCTGTGCCTCACTTTGTCATCTGTAAATTAGGGGCACATTATTCACAGGTTATACTATTTATGTGGTGTGAACAGTGCTCATGTTCGCTAAACTGTTCTAAAGCTAAACATGCTGTGAATCATTCATTCAGACAGTTGCTATCAGTTAAATACCTGGCAGGAGTCATTAGGTGCTCAGACATTTGACTAAATAATTCTACTTATATGTATCTATTATAAGCAAGAAGAGTAGTGTTAGGGAAAATTAATTCTAGTTGAGACTACACTTGGTCAAGTCCACAGCTTATTTAAAAAATTTAATTCCAATGAAACCTCAGATCTAAGCCTTCTGAGGTCCACAAAGGTCAAATAATTTGCTAGTGAGTAAGAAGTAAAATTGGCTTTCATTCCATACCTTTCTTTATGAGTACAAGCTTCCTAATGTCAATACTAGTCATGCCATAGTAGAAACACATTTCTAGCTGCATAAATAAGTTTATGAAATATAATTATTATCATAAAAGTAGTTGGAAACAATTTAAATGGCCAACATCAAAGAACCAATTAAAATACAGTAAATGAACATAATATAATGAAGTTGTTAAAATTATAATTTAGTATAATAATTATTCAAAGTATTTATAAAAGCATAATAAAATAATATGTAAATAATTAGTAAAATTATATAAAATAAACATGGATGTGTATGTTAACACAAAATTATTGGTATGTGTTATATGTGATCAAATTTAGTTTAATGTGTATTATATTTTATGAAATATACTGAAATGAAAGGAAAATTCTGAAGACAAAAATTTAAAGGCAATTTATTAATACGTTTATTATTGAAAGTCATTAATTTAAAATGTATACGGTAACTAAGACAAACCAAAAAACAAAACAAAGATCTTTAAAACATCCAGAGAAGAAAACAGATCACCAACAAAAAGCAGGAAAGTAGAGAGTCATCTAATTTCTCAACATGTACCATGTAAGTCAGAACATAGTGAGATAATGACCTTAAATTTCTGAGATAGAAAATTATAAGTTAACTTAATTTCAGTCCCTATGTTTTTCTATCTTTGAGAAATGGTGGCCAGGAAAAGACATTATCAGAAATACAAACAAGAGCTTAAAGGACATGAAAAGGCAATTACTGAAGGGAGAAGATATTTGTAAATGGTGCATTAGATGAGGGTTTAATGTTCAAAATATATAAAGAACTCACACAACTCAATATCAAAAAACAATCCAATTAAAAATGGGCTGAGGACCTGAATAGATGTTTGGCCAACAGGCATGTGAAAAGATGCTCAACATTGCTAATCATCAGGAAAATGCAAATCAAAACCACAAGGAGATATCATCTCACACCTGTCAGAATGGCTATTGTTACAGACAGCATATAACAACAGTTGATGAGGATGTGGAGAAAAGGGAACCCTCGTGCACTGTTGGTGGGAATGTAAGTTGGTGCGGCCACTAAGGAAAACAGTATGAAGGCTCCTCAAAAAATTAAAAATAAAACCATATGATCCAGAAATTCCACTTCTGAGTATTTATCCAAAGAAAACAGAAATACTAATTCAAAAAGATAAATGCATCCCTATGTTATTGCAGTATTATTTACAGTAGCCAAGATGTGGAAGCAACGTAAGTGTCCATTGATAGATGGATGGATAAAGATGTGGCATATACATCTACAGTGGGATACTACTAATCCATAAAAATTAAAATTGTGCCACTTGAAACATGGGTGGACCTAGAGGATTCTATACTAGATGAGATATGTAATACAGAGGAAGACAGATACTGTATGATTTTACCTATATGTGGAATCTAAAAAGCAAAATGAACAAACAAAACAAAATGAAAACAGATTCATAGATACAGAGAGCAAACGGTGGTTGCCAGAATGGAGGAGGAGGTGGTGGTGAAATAGGTGAAGGGGATTAATAGATACAAACTTTGTTTTAAAATGAGTAAGTCATCGGGATGTAACATGCGGCATAGAGAATATAGTCAATAATATTGTAATAACTTTGTATGGTGACAGATGTTTACTAGACTTATTGTAGTGATCAATTCATAATGTGTATAAGTGTTGAATCACTATGTTGTGCACCTGAAACTAATCTAATATTAACTACATTTCTATTAAAAAAGAAAAAAAGTCATACATTGAGAAGAAGAAAAAGTTTTGAGAGGAAATTCAGATATTCAGGAGGATCAAGAAAAAGAAAAGGGCAAATGTGTAAGTATATTAAACACAGGTTGTTAAAAAGAGTATGAATATTGTCCAATGAATATGGTTTAAAAGATAAATCCAGATAATATGAAAACTCTAGCCAAAAGCATGTATGTTGGAAGGAAGTGATTAGAGTTGATACATTCTGCATTATTTTAAATTATTTGAATTGTTAAAAATTCCAAGGGTGAAATATAAAAGAGTATATAAAGTTCATAACTTTAAAGGGAAAAAAACTGGGAGTCGGGAAGCCCACCCAAAATCAATCAGTAAAAGAAAAAAGGGGGAGTGGAAATAAATTAAAATCAACTAGAACAAATTAAAATACAAGCTTATCTCATAGAAATAAAATAAAAGATTTAGGTTGTCACAATTGAGGTTTGTGGATGAACTGATCAGTAAAAGTCAAAGATTTTTATTACTAGGTTAAAAAAAGACTTCTGGTATATACTATTAAAATAAATACAGCAAAACATTCAGAAAAATGCAGCACAACTTTAAGTAAATAAGGGGAAAAATTATAAACCCAAATATAATCATATATTGTATAAGTATATTAATATAAGGCAAAATAATTTTAAGTCAAGAAACTTTACTAGACATAAGGAGAATCAATACAGAACAATTTTCACTAAATCAAAAAGTTATAAAAATTCTAAATTTGTAATTCCTACTAATGTATCTTGAATCAAAGAAGCATTTATGAAAAAAATAAGAGAGCACAATTTGGCTGAAAACCGAAGTCCAAGAAATTTTTAGAATTAGATTCATTTGAAACATAATCTTTGATCAAATGCAATTAAGCTAGAAATAAAAACCAAAGATATGACTGAAAGCTTCTCTATAGTTAGAAATTTTAAAATATATTTTTAAAAATATAATTTTGGAAAAACTTAGAGTCAAAGAGAAATCATAACGGAAATCCAAAAATACATTAAACAATAGTGCAAATACTGGAAACCAAATTTTGTGGTGGTCAGCTAAATGCCACAGTCATTTGAAAGCAATATATAGCTTTAAATAGTTATATTAGGAAGAAGAAAACTTGAAAATTAACACATTAGGCATGTATTCTAAGTTACTAAGCAAAGAAGAGAATAAACTCAAAGAAAGAATAAAAAACATAAATAAAAATTATGGCAAAAATGATGAAATAGGGAAAAAAGGATGTTGTTTTAGAGGTTTTAAGACCATAAAAAATAGTTAATTGAAAAAGGTTAATGAATATACACGTATAATGACAACATAACTGAGGATGCAGTTGAAACTGAAAAGATAATTAAATATTATCAACTAAAAATAGGAAAAGTGGAAAACTAAAACTGCTGCAGAAGAAACAGACTACCTGGGTCATCTGTAACTATTAAAGACAGAAGCCAAGAGTTAAAAACATTTTCTCATAAAGGGAGCAGTAAGTCCAAATGTTTTTCTCTGTGAATTCTATCAACAATTCAAGGAGCAGACAATTTCAACCTTTTGCAAAGTATATCTGAAAATAAAATAATAGGAGAAAACATTCAATTCATTTTATGAACCTATTGTAAACCTGGTATCACATCTAGAGAAAGGGAATTAGAAATGAAAATTATAGGCTGGTCTTACTTTGAATATCAATGGAAAAACACTAAAGAGCATATCTGCACCCCCAAATCCAGCAGTCTGTAAGAAAGATATTATATCCTACCCAACCTGCTTGCAAAACAGCAAGTTTGATTCAACATTAGACAACCTCCACTGTAATCATCCACAGTAGCAGTAGATAGAGAAAAGTCACATAATCATTTCCATAGAAGCCTAAGTAAATCTGTGATAGAATTCAACAACATATATATATAGATATATATAAATTCAGCAAACTAGGGATAAAAGTAAACCTCCTTAACCTGATAAAGGAAATCCAAGAATATTCAAACAAATTATTAAAATATATAAAATTTAGCAGTATTTCCTGATACAATATCAATATATAAAATTCAATGTTTGTATAAATCAACACTATTTTCTATATATAATATTTATACACAGATATAATAGCAATACATACACTCAATTCAATACATAAAATTTGATTTTACTTGTATAGATCAGTACGAATTTTTATTAGAAACAAATACGTACACAAAAATGTACCTAGGAGCAAAATAATGCATAAGAATTTAAAGGAGAAAATTATAAAAGTTTACAGAAAAATGGAAAATGAAACAAAAATAATGTACAAAAATACCATGTTCATATGAGAAAATATTCAATATCTTAAAGGTAACTTCTTCCCAAAGTGGTCCAGAGATTAATGGGAATTCAAAAAATTATCTCACAGAATTATTGACAAGCTGAGTTTACAATATAAATAATAGAATAAAGGACTAAAAACAGCTAAGACATTTCTAAAGAAGGACCAGAGGAGAATCTATGCTGTCCCAGATATAAAAGTTTACTATCAATTTACATAAAAATTAAGACAATATTTTATGAGCCCAGGATAGACGGGTCGTACCATGTCCACATATGTAAAATCCTAACGCATGCCATTACATCCATGGCATTATCAGTGGTGAGAGATGGGCTAAATGATATATGGCATGCTCATTTAAAAAAAAGAAAAAAAAGAAAAAAGAATGAATCTTTCCCTAATATCTTATACAAAACAGAATTCCAGATAGATCTAGTATTTAAACATGGATATCTAACTTTACAAAGGAAAGTTAGAATAACATTTTTGTGACTAAACTTGAAAAAATATTTATTTAAAAAGATAAAAAGGAGAAAACCATAAAAGAAAAGCTAAACTAAAATTAAGCTCTGTTTCTATAAAATAGATAACAACAGGTTTCTTCTGTATAGCACAGGGAACTATATTCAGTATCTTGTAGTAACCTATAATGAAAAAGAATATGAAAATGAATATATGTATGTATAAGTATGACTGAAACATTATGCTACACACCAGAAACTGACACAACATTGTAAACTGACTATACTTCAATTAAAATAAAATAAAATAAAATAAAATAAAATAAAATAAAATAAAATAAAACACTGCACAGAATTGCCCAAGTTGTCAGGGATCTGACCAAATTTATGAAAATAAAAGGAATCATCCACTTAGGTTATTTCTACAAAAAAAAAAAAAAAAAGAAATTAAGCTCTGCTTCTCAAAAGACACCATACAGAGATTGAAAAAAGAAAGCACAAACTTGAAAATGCTGTTTGCAATATATAAAACCAGAAAAGGAATAGTATAAGAAAATGATAACCTATTTTTTAAATCAATAGGAAAACAACAAACAATCTAACGTAAAAATGGAAAAAACACCTGAACGAACATTTCAGAATAGGGGAAACATAAATGGACCCCAAATCATATGAAAATATCCTTAACTTTTTTAGAAATCAGAGGTCAGCTAATTAAAAGCATCACTTTTGTAACATTGCAACATCTGAAAATACTCTTAAGCAAGTGAAGCATTCACTGAAAGTGGGGATGCAAACTGAAATAATGACTTTGGAAAACAATTTTGTCATTTTTAGTAAGCTTGAGAATATGGGATGACTCAGCATTTCTGCCTTCCAGGACACATAGCCTTGAGAAAATTTCCTATACATTTACCAGAAGAGACATAAATGAATATCTGTAGCAGTATTACATTTAATAGAAAAAAAATCACTCATTGACAGTGGAACACATAAATAAATAGTGGGCTATTCATTCAATGGAATACGACAGTGAATATGAACTAATTCATTCAATGGAATACAAAAGTGAAGATGAATTAATACGATATAGAACAATCTCAAAGTCTGATGTTGTGTGACAGAAGCAAGTCATCATAGGAAATATAGAATGTTTTCCCATGTACTTAATGTTCAAAACCAGCTAAAACCAAACAATACATATTTAGGGGTAAATACATATGTGATAAAAATGTTAAGAAAAAATTATGGAATTATTAGGACAAAAAATTCAGTTACCTCTGATGGTGATGAAATTAAATGTGTAGTAGAAGGATGTGTGGGAATTTTCCAGGTAATTTTTAAGCTTGGTGTTAGGTACAGGGATGTTTATGTTCATCTATTTCATTAAGGTGCTCTAACATGTACTAGATACATAGTTATATACTCTCGTTGATATGTGTGATATATTTCCCAATTATACAGTGAAAAATTACTCTTCTCTTCTACCAGAGCTTATTTTCATCCCTTGAACATTGAGCATTAAAACCATTTGTTGTTTTGTACCCTCCTAAATACTTCCTAATACTTCACGACAAAGCAACAGGAAAGAACACTCTCCTTCAGCAATGTGATATCCTCCCAAGATGTCCCTGGAGTGCCAAGACATCTTTATTTATAAAGTATATGGGAACGTCAACCTACTCCAGTATTGACTGACTCTCACCTACTAGCTGTTTTGCTATATAATCTTTACATCTATTTCATTAAGTAACATATGCTCTGAGATGTTATTATTTCCATTTTTACTTGAAGAAACAGAGAACTAAGGGTCATCCATATACAGAGCTGTGATTTGAGGCCAGGTTGGTTTGACACCAAGTGTACATTTCCATTCGCGCCCTCTCCTCACAAATTTAGCATGTACTTGTGACACCTTGAGATACTGAGCTGCCTGAGAGAAAGAACTGTGTCTCTTCACCTTCATAGCCTTTAATTGTGAGCACAGATTAGGTTCTGTGTGCTCAGTAAATGCTCAGTTAATGCTTCATTATCACTGAGAGTTTTAGGATTGGTGTTTTTGGCCCATGTATTTATAATAAGGTATAATGGCCAGAACAAGGGAAGCACATTTTAAATTATTCGATTCAATGATCTCAAATTATATTTAAGTAAACTGAGGCCTGAAGTGTTTAATGAGCATGTCCACGACATGATATCCATAGAACTCAGTGGGACATCCATCTTTGTATCTCTCTTCTCCCAATCTCCTTGTTCAAACACCTCCTTCTGTGGATTTGGCTACTTTTTCCACGTGAAGTTGGATAGGATCCAGCATAAGATTTTAAGACAGATCTGTTTGTCCAATCCACTCCCTGACTTAGGTGTTTTCCTTTGTGAATAGAGCTGAGGACATTTTAATTAATTTATTATGTCCCTTCAATTAGGGGACCCAATTAATAATTGAAATGGGTTTTTAATTGGTTTATATCCTCTAGGGTATCATATTAATAACATAAATAAACTAACAGGTTTGCATTAAATTAGGATTCATCTATATGCATATCTGTTGCCTCCCAATACATTATCTATTCTTAACCTCCAAAATTGAATGTAACTTTTTAAACAGAGGTGTCCTGATGCACTAGTTTTCTTGTTGTTATTGTTCCACTTTGAAGCAAGGTCATAAGTATTTTCAAGTTGAGATGAAAAATGTTGACGTTATTTCTATTTTTGTCACTAGCTTCATGATTCCCCCAGTTCTCCAGTCTTTTAATGTCGAAATCACCTTTGAGTTGTCTCTCTACTTCAGCCTTCTATCTAACCATAGACTTATGTACCATAACAGAGAAGCAGATTCTTAAAGAACACTGGTTTTTAGCCAACAAAGCTGAAAACCAGAGAGGTTATACAGCATGCCCAAGCTCACACAGCAAGCTAATAATAAGGACAGTGGTTGCTATGTAGACATCTTACAGATTTTTCTCTCAAATGTCATTTGCTTTGGCCCTTTCATCCCTTTGGGATGTCACTACACAAGGTTACACTTGGATTGGTCTTCCCTTCTCTCAAAAATAACTTAATTTATTTTTTTAAATCAAATTTCTTTCTGTTATTCCCAGCAGTTGGCAGAATATCCAGGATAATCGTGTCTCTATTACACTTTTTTTTTTTTTTTTGCAGTAAACGACCCAAAGTCTTCTAGAATTTTATCTTGCCTGTTGCATTCAGTTTATGCACCCTCAGCAGGGCATTCAAGTACAATCCACCCCTGAATGCTTGATCTCAATTTACTTTTCCAGCACCATTCCTGATGTATCCCTTACACAAATTCTCTTCCATCAGTAGCTATCATCTTTATCATTGACTCACACTCGCTTTCTTCCTTGCCTCCAGTCCTAAAGGTTTTTCTAACTCAGTGGTTTTCAAACTGTAGTCTTCAGACTATGATCTGGGAACTTGGTACACATGCTAATTCTTGCCCTTGTTCCTCACTAATTCTGAGGGTAAGCTCTAGCACTCTGTTTTAACAAATTCTCCAGACGATTCTGATGTACATTAAAATTTGAGAACCACTGTTTTAACTCATTGGATGTAGAAAGGATTCCTAACCAAATCTTACAAGTCTTTTAAGACTCCATGTTTTCCTTAAATGGCAAAATGAGGCCCTTTCTAACACTCATACATACATCAAACTCTTCCTTTCACAGAATCAGATTTTCTCTGTCTGGGATACAGTCCTTGTAATTCCCAAGTGAAAACTGAGGGCAAGCTGTCTAGCCTTTATTTCTGGTTGTTCTTCCACATAATGCCTCACACTTGTCAGTGCATCAGTAAATGCTTACTGAGTTACTAGAGGCAGCAATAATGATGGTGACAATAATAATTATTATAGTGGATACTTGTCCTGTTTGTGGTCTAATGGCATCTTTGCCATATTCTTTCTAAGTTAGGAAATTCCTTTTATTGTAGATTCTACTTTCTCAAAATAAAAGACCAAACTCACCCACTTTCTCTTATAGCCAGTGAGTAACTCTACCGATAGAAGGCCTGAAGGACCTAGTGACGCAGGAAGGAAGGGATGGCGAATTCCATTCATCTCTAACAGTGGTGGCAGTAGCAATGGCGATCTGTTGAGTTCCTGGCAAAGAGGAGGCCTTGGTGTTAGAGGCACCTGCAGGAAATTCAAGTTCCTTGGAAACGGCAAGTTCTAAGAGGACAGTGGTACCCAGTGTTCTATGACGGCTCTAGCAGTTTGCTTCCTTTTCTCATCAATTGAATTCCCAGAAGATTAGCATTTATTCTAATTCCCCAGCCTGCTGAGTGATTCTGTGGAGAACCCAATACCATTCAATAAACCAGTATTCTTAAACCAGAGTCAGCGTTTGTTGTCTACATGGTAGACCCCTGATGGACGCAGCGATAATAATCACTGTTTTATTTCATTGAGTAGTTGAACTGTCTGTTGAGCTGCCTCTGCTTCCCAAATATAACAGAAAGTTGACTAATCCGAAAAGACAAAGATTGCAGGATAAGTCATATCTGTTTGCCTTCTGTCAGGCCTCCAGAGATGGATATGAATATCTGACACTCTCACTGTTCCTGAGGGACAGCACGTGGTAAAGGCTGACACACTCTTTTGTTGTAAACCACGTCATCATTCCTCCAGGGGACAACGGGCACGGCCAGCTACCACGTGTGCCTGGGTGTTGCTGAGGTCTTTCCTTTGTCAGCTCACAGTTCCAATCTTTAAGGTCAAGGGTCTGTGCTCTTGGCACACCTTAGATGGGTAAAAGGACACATTCACATACCAAAGTTCAGACAGCACGACTGGGAAAATCACCCATCTGACCCAGAGAACTTCTCTCCTTGGAAAATTACCAAATCATATCCAGTTCTAAAAATCTCACTTGGAATGGTCTCGCATGAACCTTAATTCGATGTTCACAACACTCTGAGGTGGGTCCAGGTGTGTCATCCTCACTTCAGGGATGCAGCTCGGAAAGATAAAAATCAAGGCCATGGTCACAGAGCACAGTGTTAGCAGAACTGGGATTTAATTTCATGTTGATCTGATTTGACAGCCTTTATTCTTCCTGCTAAAAATGCTGTCTTGCAAGGACGGTCTCCTCTCTACGCTTTTTCTGAACACTCCTCTCTTTCTCCTCCCTGGATCCTACTGAGCACACTCTCCTTTAAGCCCTAAATATAATTCTGCTGACATGCACAAAACACTTTATCACTCCCATTTGTTTACATGCATACCTCCCTATCTGAACTATAAGATACAGAGAGCACAGATTATGCTTTATTCTTCTCTGTTTCCTGTGTTCCATGTAGTGCATGGATGGTAGTAGTTGCTCAGTAAATATTTATCACGTGAATAGATGGGTGAATAAAAGCAGAGGGAAAAAATTCAATGTTGAATAGGTAACCATGACCTCTTCACTTAGCATTCCCCAAAACCACACAATTCAAAGGGAGGCGAGTGCTCTGGCACAGCCCCCTGCACCAGGGTGGACTCACGATGGCCCACTTTGGAGAAAATAACTATCCTCTTTGAGATTATTGCTCATAACCCCCAACTACTCAAAACATCCCAGTGCAGCTGGCATGCTTGGCTACCATCTAGATCCTTCCTAGTACCACACACGTGGCCCTTTCGTTACTGACAAGGGGGCCCTGGGACCACACACAAAAAAGCTCTGTGTGGAGGCCAAAGTGGCAATACTGCTGTTCTGTTGCAGCCAAGGGCATCTTCATTTGGGGAAGGACTTCTTCCTTTCTTTCATATTTTTTATCGAAGTATAGTCAATTTACAATGTTGTGTTCATTTCTGGTGTACAGCATAGTGATTCAGTTATACATATATACATATGTATATTCTCTTTCACATTATTTTTCATTATAGGCCATTACAAGATATTGAATATAGTTCCCTGTGCTATACAGCAAGAACTGGCTGTTTATCTATTTTATATATAGTTGTTAGTATTTGCAAAACTCAGACTCCTAATTTATCCCCCTCCCTTCCCTTTCCCCCTGGTAACCTTGTTTGTTTTCTATGTCTGTGAGTCTGTTTCTGTTTTGTAAATAGGTTCATTTGGGTCATTTTTAGATTTCACATATAAGTGATATCATATGGTATTTTTCTGTCTGTTTCTGGTTTATTCCACTTAGTATGACAATCTCTAGGTCCATCTGTGTTGCTTCAAATGGCATTATTTTATTCTTTTTTATGGCTGAATAGTATTCCAGTGTGTGTGTGTGTGTGTGTGTGTGTGTGTGTGTGTGTGTGTGTGTGTATCTATCTATCTATCTATCTCACAAATTCTTTATCCGATTATCTGTCAATGGACATTTAGATTGAATCCATATCTTGTTTATTGTAAATATTACTGCTGTGAACATTGGGACGCATATATATATTTTTTTAATTGAAGTATAGCCTGTTATAATGTGTCAATTTTGGGTGTACAGCACAATGTTTCAGTCATACATATGCATATATATATTCATTTTCATATTTTTTCATTATAGGTTACTAGAAGATACTGAATATAGTTCCCTGTGCTATACAGAAGAAATGTTTTATCTGGTTAATATATATATAGTTAATATCTGCAAATCTCAAACTCCCAATTTTTCCCTTCCCACCCCTTTTTTCCCTGGTAACCATAAATTTGTTTACTATGTCTGTGAGTCTGTTTCTGTTTTGTAGATAAATTCATTAGTGTCTTCTCTTTTCAGTTTAGAGTTTCCTCTGGATGTATGCCCAGGAGTGGGATTGCTGGATCATATGGTAAGTCTACTTTTAGTTTTTTAAGGAATCTTCATAGTGGCTGCACCAAACTACATTCCCATCAACAGTGTAGGAGGGTTCCTTTTTCTCTACACCTCCACATCGTCTCCAGCATTTATTAGGGAAGGATTTCTTAATATTAAACTTTGACTGACAGTCTCCATAAAGGGGTTGTCAAGGCACTTTTCAAAGCCTCTGAGTCACTTGCTTGCATGAGATGGTGTCTGGGCTCTAGAGATTGGCATGGAACCAGCAATATATACTGTGGCCCTTCAGGGGGTTAAAACATGCAACCATTGTGATTATATGAAATTAAAAACAAGGAAATGACCATGGAATCTGACTGCATTGCATTCCACTTGGTAGAATCCAATTTGTAATTTTCAGGGTAAAAAAAATACCATTCTCCCTCTTTCTTTCTTTTCTTTAAGAGAGGTGGCAGAGAGGGAGGGTATAGCTTAGAGGTAGAGCATATGCTTAGCATGCAAGAGGTCCTGGGTTCAATCCCCAGTATCTCCATTAATCATTAATCAATCAATCAACCAACCAACCTAATTACCTCCCCACCCTGCCCCCCAAAAGAGGTGGCAGAGTCGAGGAGATGGTGCACAGGCTTTGAATTCAAAAAACCAGGGTCTAATATTGGCTTCCTTTCTCATTCATTGTTGACCTTTGGAAAGTTACTCCCCACCCCCAAGACTCCAATTTCTCTTCTTCAAAACCCGTGTCTTCCTCTCACTCTGCTAGTGAGGATTAAATGAGATGATAATGCATGAAGTCTCTGCTGCATTATAGCAACTCAGTGTAGCTTGTGTTTTATGCTTTATTTCTTATTTATTCCTGGTTTCTTTGTGTCCTCCTTTCTCCTTTATCTCAGCACAGATGTGCTTGGTGTTCCATTGGGGTTGACCTGCAGGCATTTCTAAAAGAGAAACTAGGAGCCAAGGGAAAATGAGAATTTATCAGTTATGCAATGAAATCTTTCCTCCAAGGATGAACATTCTATAGGCAGGATAAAGGACTCCACAGGGACCCGGGCAGATTGAAACAGCTGTACACTGAGGAGGCTCACACTGGGAGAAGACATTTCCTTTAAAGTGTTCCTGCATCTTCAAAGCACAACATTGAAGGAGGCCAAATGACGTTCCCTCTGCTGCGTGAGGCTGGGACATCAGCATTACCCTTGCCACATGTGTGAAAAGGGCTTTGGTGATCTGACAGTGGCTTTATGTGCAGCGACTTCCTTCTGGTCCTGGACCATAAGCAATTTGTGCAATGCAAATGAAACAGACTATTTTACTTCTAATTTTCCTCTGTGTGGGCATCCCTGGTCCACAGGGAGGTTGGTCATCTTTGATGTGGGGAAAGTTTACTATTTGTGGGGAGAACCAGGGATCTGGTTACTTCTAGGTAAATGAGTATTAAAGACCTTTGTGTCAGTAAGTGTTCTATACCAGAGCTAGACCCAGACCTGTCCAAGTGCACAGCTGAGTGGGTCTTTACATATGTATGCATAACTCCAGAGAAGAATATTATTTTATATTTGAGACTAAATATTTCTTTCTGTAGATTTGGACAGTTTCCAGAATCTTTAAATAGAACAGTGACTTGTGCTTGCCTCTCAGAATTCCCCATCACTGTGAAGTAATTTGATTCTCTGAGTTCCTCTCTAAAGTTGGATGGGGCAGAGAAGTCCATTTTACAGATGAGAAGAGTGAGGCTCAGAGAGAGTGCCATCTGTCTACAATGTAGCATCAGCATCAGAACCACCACCAATACCTACCTCACCAAAGCGGGCACAGATTTTGTGGGCCCCAGAGCTTAATTCTATATGAATAGAAATTTAAAAAAAAATTTCTACTTTGTAAATTTTAGAAAATTATCCTGGGACCATAAGAACGTATGTATAGGGCCTCTCCCAGGACCACGGATGGAACCTGGGACAGTGAGGGCCTGGAGTGCGGGCTTCCGGGTCTTCATAGTAAATCATTTCTGCTTCTGCAAAAGGAAGGAGCTGGCAGGAGCCTCCTGCCTGATAGAGCGCATGTGCGCGATAATTCATAGTTGTTATAATTACTCTCTCTGGCCTTATGTCATCTCGAAAGTGACCTGGAAGTATACTTTTCAAGGTGGGAGCAGGGGGGATCTGGACGGATCGTGCTGGACTCCACTGCTGTCTTCTGGACACCTGCACAGTCCTACCCACGCCCCCGTCTCCCCCTTCCCTCCCTGGGGGCCGTCCTCCTTCCCCGGAGCCCGCTCCATTTGGCCAACGGCTCAGGTCCCGTGGCTGGCTTTCCAGACTGAACATACCTGCTTCTCACGATTCCTCACAACCTAATTCAACCAAAGGCCTAACCCCCTCTTCATTCTTTAAGATCGCCCTTCTTTTTTCAAAATTTGTATTGCATTATCATCTCATTTCCAGAGGTCACGACTCTTTTCTTTTGCTTTGCTTCTGACAGCTTTAAACAATGGCGTGTTTATTTTGGGAACCCCGTGGAAGCTTTGTAAGCACCCATCTGCCCTTTTCCGGAATAGTCCAGTCATCCTCCCTCAGGTGAACAGAGTGCTGGGCTCCTGTGCTGTGCACAGCGCGCAGAGCGGGGGCGGTGGACCAGGCGTTAGGAGACTCAAGTTCTAATCTTCACCTTGCTCCCGTCTTCGTAGCTGACCTGGCGTCATACCCTTACCTCTTTGTATTCCGGGAATAATAGAATCAAAGTGTATTATGTTAGGAGGAAACTTTAAGCAAGGGCTTCCATCTGGTTAGGCTGCATAAGACAAACCTGTTGACTTTTTTTTTAAAAAAATACAAATTCCCAGGCTCCATCTTAGATCTTGTGAGTCATTGGAAGGGACAGGTAGTCAGAAATTCAGGGACTATTTTGTGCCTTCCCTCTTGTACAGAGGGGATAGAGTGATATCAGCACACACCCTTTTCACCTAAATCGCAGATAATTATCCAGCTGAATTTGAGCTTTGATCTGTTGGCCATTCACAGCTCTTACAGGCATCTTTGGGTTCCACTTGGCCAAGCAACCCAATGAACTGCTCCCTGGCTTAGCTTCCATGGGTACTGGAAACAAAATTCCCGGGAACAGCAAGCCTCCGCAGGGGCAGAGCTGGTCTCTGAAACCCCCGGGTGTGGGTGTCCTTGCGCACACGGGGCACAAGTG
This sequence comes from Camelus ferus, assembly GCF_009834535.1. Taxonomy (NCBI): domain Eukaryota; kingdom Metazoa; phylum Chordata; class Mammalia; order Artiodactyla; family Camelidae; genus Camelus; species Camelus ferus. Next base: position 16,396,223 of record NC_045697.1, on the reverse strand, counting down.
AGGCCGGGATCTGTGTGGCGCCTACTCTGAAATGCCAGTGCCGATCCGATCCTGTGAATAATCCAAGAGGGGATCGGATTCCCGAGGCCCCAGCTGGCGGGTCTGTAGGAAAATCAGATTCCTGTGAGTCCTTAGAGGTCACAGGAGGGTGTATGACTGCTCCGGGTCAGAGGCAGCTGGCTCAGGACAGAGACAGGAAGGGAGTGGAGAGGGGAAATGAGGGAATGGAATGCGACCAGAAGAAACTGACTCCAGTCATAATTTTTCAGTTTCATAATTCTAGAAGGTGTGTGTGTCTTGAGTACTACACAGGGAGATGGCCTTTCATCTCAGCCACCACAGTCACAAATCAAGGGACAACACACACGTACACACACACTCACAAGCGCACACCTCCCACCTTGGGTAAATGACTGAGCTGTGAGTTCATGAATCTCACCGAAAGTAAGCTGAAAACTGCATGTGTGCAGACACACACAAACACACACACACACACACACATTCACAGGATACTCCAAATTTCCCTGCCAGAATCTCAAATTCTTACCAATTATTAACCCTTTATTAGACTCACAGCCTTCAGGGCCAAGAACTATATAGTTGATTCGTGTTTCTATTTCCCCAGGGGTAGCACCTGGAACCCTGTAGCAAGTGTTTGTAGGATAAATTAATAGAGGTAGTAGAAGTGATGGGGTACATTCTTTCCTCATATTGAAAGGTGGCTGTGAAAAAAGCCTCCCAAATCATATGCATGATGAATTGTAGCGAGATAGAAACGTTCATAGTATTTTTAAATGGAGACTACCAGGCATCCGTGAGGATTTGAGAGCTCTTAGCTGAAGGCAAGTGAACTTAGTAAAAGCCATGAAATGATTAATTCCAAGACAGATACACGTAAGATAAAAAATTGTGAAGCCATCTGGGTTAAATAGCATAACAATGATCTCATTGCACTGTCATTAGTTGCGTAAAACTCTTTCTCTCCTAGTGAACAGTGAGCTACTCGAAGGTAGCAGACATGCATCACTCACATCTGTAGCCCTGGTGCCTCGAAGTGTGTGTTAGATATATTGTAAGGGGTTTTTATTACTGATTAAAGTGCAGTGAAGTGCAAACATTGACAAAAATCTATATGAAGTGTATGTTTACTTCAGCATCACATATGTACCTCTTCCAATTGACCTTGGAAATAAAACGCTTTGCAGTTGAAAGGGAATAGAATGTGTACAGAGATTTTCCAGTGTTTATTTTTACATTGAACATCAACCAGACTCCAAGGCTAATGCTATTGACCTGTAACACACATAGAGATATGGCAAAGCAACTGGTCATTTGGTCAGTGAGCTGAAAGGCCAGAAGGATCCTGTCCTCAATGGGACACTGCCATCTGGTGTATGCCCCAGGTTAGACAGCCAGGGAAGGGACGTGGTCCAGGGTTGGGAAAGGTGGGAAGGCAGGGCTAGTACTTGAGTTCACACATTGCAAAGATGCTCTGTAGACAAGAATGATCACCTATTGGTTGGAATCTTGGAGATGTAAGCTTCAATGATCCAGGGATGCGATGGGGAGGATGCTACATAGTAAGGAAAGAAAATTCCTCCATGTCTGCAATTGGTTGAGCATTTCCCATTGGTTATCTCATTTAATCCTCAGAGTCACCAGCAAGGTAAATATTCAAATGCTTGTGTTCTAAAGGTGAGGAAATGGAGAGCCAGATAAGTTAAGTAACTGAAGGTAGAACTAATGAACAAACCAGAGCTCTTTCCCCTGAACCTTGCTACCTCCATGACTTTTTCATTTCAATAAACAGCCTCAGGAAGAGGGATGTTCTTTTCTTCATTCAAATGTAGTTTTAAATATTAGAACTAAATAGTCTTCAATGATCAATAATCGATCACAGTGGATGAATACACTCAGAGTTGCTGACTTCTAGTACCTTGCCATCCAGGCAGAAAGAAACAATCACATATTAAAGTGAGTTCACACTTAAAAATTAGTGTAACACCAGGCCAAAAATAATATTATCGCAAATAACATCAGCCAGTAATTGCCATCGATCTATTAAGTAATCCAAGAGTCAAGGAAAAATCTGTAATGCTATTTCTGTCTATTTAAAATTTTGATATTTTGTTCATCATGTATTTTTTGCATTACTTTTGATTTTTTTTGCTCTGTGAATACATCTTCCAGCTTTACTGAGATATAATTGACGTATATATTGAGTTCCAAGTGTACGCAGGTTGAGCTGATATAGTTACATATTGCAGAGTGTTTACCACTAGCATTAGCTAATGTCTCCATCAGGTCCCACACTACCATTTCTTTCTGGCGCTGAGAACATTCAAAATCTACTTTCTTATCATCTTTCAAGACTCTTCTACAGCTATATGAGCTATAGTCACCATGCTGTACATTAGATCCCCAGAACTTACTCACTTTAAAACTGAAAGCTTGTACTCCTTGACCACCATCTCCCAGCTCCCCGTTCCACAGCCCACAGCAACCACCATTCCAGTCTCCGTTTCTACGAGTTCAGCTCTTTTAGATTCTACGTATAACTGAGAGCACACAGTATTTGTGCCTGAATTATTTGGCTTAGCATAATGTCCTTAAGGTACAGCCACATTGCTGCAAATGGCAGGATATCTTTGTTTCTCGTGGCTGAATAACGTTCCACTGCACGCACGTGTGTGTGTGTGTGTATTATATCCTCTTTATACGTTCATCTGTGGACAGACACTTAGAGTGCTTCCATATCTTGGCCGTCATGTTTATGTTGCAGTAGATGGGGAGGGCAGATATCTCTCAGACCCTGTTTTCATTTCCCTTGGGTCTATACCCAGAAGTGGGATTGCTGGATCAAAATTCAATTTTCAGTTTTGTGAGGAAACCCTATACTGTTTTCCATACTGGCTATACTGTAATTTTGATTTCTTAAATATCATCTTCAAATGTTATTTATATTGATTACCACATTTTGGAGCCTCCTTAAATTTTATGCCTGGAGAGAGAGCCTAACTAGTCCTGGTCCTGAGGTATTTATAGTCGAATGGCTCACAACCATCTAGAAAAAAACCTTAGTTTGACATAATGACTGTCAAAGAAATTTTGGCTTGATTACTGTTACCGTTATGCATCTTGTTTTCTCATGCGGAAAAAGTCGTATTATCATAACAATCTTATTAATTTTAAGACATTGATAGAAACATAATATGATAATTATTGTAAGCCTTATATTCCTCGGAATTTTTAATATGTTTTATGTGAATAACAAATGCTTTACCTACACTCAAAGTAAACTGGAAAATCAGATGAGCTATTAGATGTAACATCTCAATTTCAAGACATGATACATATGTGTTAGGGCTTTTAGTCATAGAAAGATGGATACTTGGTATAATGGACACCTCAAGAGATTTTTGTAAGTATTTATATAGTGTTAATGCAGAATATATCTTTGTGTCTGATTTTCAAATTAAACCATAAATATCCCAAGGGAAAACATGTTTTCTACCAATGTGTTACAAATTTAGAATAACTAGAGTGTTGGCCCGTAGGTTTTCAGTAAAAACATATTGATGGTGAAAAGTCACATTAAGTAAGACAAAGTCCTCTCTAATGGGAGATGTTCGAGGCACCTTTCAAGCAACAGTAAGTCAAGCACATTCTTAAGCCATAAGCCATCCCAAGTAGGACCTTGTAGAGCCCCTGACAAAGCTTCAAAATATTTCCAAACAATATAATATCCCCAGAAAATCTTTTCTACTGATGTTTAGGTGTTTTGCCCAGAAGGCACAAATCATAAAACTAAAGAGACGTTGTCAAGGTTTTATTTAATAAGTTAAGGCTCAGCTCTTCTCAGAGCAAGTTATATTAATTGTATTTCAATGCATAGCAAGCAGAAATTAAGAAGGATGTGTCACGGTCAGTAATTCCCTCCCATTCCCTAATGCAATATCACCATCTCGAGCTTTCTTCTGAGAAGATTTAGTTGAAATTTCCACCCCACACCTCCTGGTAAGAAGACCACTTAATGTTCCGTTAGCAAAGCAGAGCATTTGGGAGACATAATGAAGAAAACGCTCAGAAGAACTCAAAGAAGACTTGAGGGAGGGCTCTGTTTTCCTATTAATCTTGTGGCTGAGTTGGAGTCTGGATAAAATTGTACAAATTCCTTTGTCATTTATCTGGGAGAATAAGATTTCAGTCAGACAAGGTACTTACAATTGAGAAACCAGCTTCTCCCCAGCCATAAAGCATGCTAATTGGAAAGCTATGGGCAGATTTTCTGCCAAAAAGCAGGGAATCTTCTCAAATATTAATGATGCCCTCCTGCCAAACTTTTGGATGCTATCATGAATCTGGTGGCCTACAATCTTATGTCACTTTGTCATGTCTTTGATCTTGCTGTTCATGCATCCTGAAGAAGTAATACTGTCCTGTGGTGGTGGGGCTGTGGTGTGAGACACAATGTAGAAGCCTCTGTGTGTGTGTGTGTGTGTGTGTGTGTGTGTGTGTGTGTGTGTGTGTGTGTAGCAGGCTGGTGTCTATGCAAGTGGACACAATCCTTAAAGGTGACATGTATTACAAGACTGAAACAGATATTGATGAATGAATTTAGGAGTCATACTAAGCTTAACAATGAGTTGGACTGGCAATGCCAGCAAATGTAGAAGAGAAAGGGAACAGTGGCATTGAGTAATTCATCTGGAGATCGTAACAGCAAATTATCGTGTAGGAGAAGCCAGAAGTCTTCCAACGATGTCAGGAACATTTTTTAAGAGGACGATGGTATTGGCTGTAAGATGCAGCTGATCATATAAGCAGCGTATGGGATGCTGAAGTGCCCCTAACTTATTTTTGAGCAGCTTAACAAAATTAATGCTGTTTCTCCAGAAGACTAATTTACTCCCCAGAAGTGGTCTCCACCTCGAATCTCAACCAGAAGTTGACTTGGCGGCTGCCAGGCACGCACCCTTGGCAACTGAGAACATCAGCAATGAGGAAGGAGCCTGGAACCTTCCCCTATGCCCAGGAAGAGGTCGAAACCTTGGCGCATTACTTTGGGAAGACTGCCAGCTTTTGGTCATAGACAGCCCATTTAAATGCTTTATCTGAACTGCCTGTTACCGCACAGCTAAGGGCTTCTCCACTCGGCCAAAGTGGTCGGATAGACGTGTGATGAGTATTTGGGTTGTCGTGCCAAAGTCATTTTTGGCCTTTGTTTCTGGATACTTGTGAGAGCAACTGTCAACTCATTTCCTTAAATAATTGATTATAAAGAGGAAATCTCTAGATGGGAACTTAAAAGTTCTTATGAAGGCATTCCAGAGAAGAAATTTCCATGTGAAATAATGGTATAAGAAAAGGCATAATAAATCCTTGCATTTATATACTGAGCACTTTATAGTTTAATATAATGGTTAAGAGCGCAGGCATTGGAGTTAGACTGAATTAGGTCCTTGAGTGCTGTTAACTCCTATGAAAATCAATTGCTGAAATTCAGATTCCATAATTTCTTAAGGGCTTTGCCACTCACTAGCTGTGTGGCTTCAGGGAATTGTTCTAATCTCTTCAGTGACCTTGTTGGTAAAACTGGGATAATAATGCCTGTGTAATAGGGTTGGTTTGAGGATTTGAAAATATACTATATGCAATATAATATGTATAAATGTAATTTTATATTATAGCTCTTTGCCAGTAAGTAATCAGGGGAGATAACAAATCTATGTTGTATATTTAAAGACCTTCAGAGCTTTAGAATCAGGGATGGAGTTTTAGGAGGATGGTTCAGGCACTTGCCAAGTTAGCTGGGCCATTTAAACCTTCTTGGGATTAAATAAACCCACATGTAAACGAATGATGATGTCCACTGGGAAGCAACACCTTTATACCCCAGCTATTGGAGCCTGAGCAATACATTAGTCATCTGTCTATGCTATGATTCAAGCTCAAAAGTGCAATTAAGTATTCCTTACTCCACTTGCAGTATAGCATCATGGAAAAATGTGGGATCATGGTGTCAGGTAAACCTTATTTGCATCCTGGTTTGACTGCTTACTGACTGTGTGATCTTGGAAAACAATAATTTAACTTTTCTAATCTTCATCTATAAAATGGGAATAATAAAAGTTCCTAGCTCATGGGGTTGAGAAAATTCAGAGACAATGATTGTAAAGCTCTCAGCATTGAGCCTGGCACATGGTAAAAAATATAATAAGTATTAACTACTGTTATTACATCTAGAAAAATAGAAGAGGACAAGAAGCAAAACAAAAATGTATTATGTATCAACTGTGTAGAATGCTCTGCCGGATCCTCTATGTGCACTATCCTTTTTTATTCTCTTGGCTTCTCTGAAAGATGGGCAGTGTGTCTCCTATCTGTATAAATGAGAGATCTGAGGCTCCAGGGGATTATGAAATAGAGCCATTAAACCCATTAACTGTTCATGTATTGCTTTAAAGAAACATGTGCTGAGTGCCTATTCTTTGCCAGGCACTGTTTTAGGTGCTATGGAGGTGTCTACCTCCTGTCTTCATAGAGCTTACTCTGTAGAGAGTGGAGAGAGAGCCGAGTTCAGAGATGCACTGGGAGCGGCGACAGAGGTTGGGCTGAATAAGTCGTGAACATCTTTAGGCCATTGTGAGGATCTTGGCTTTGACTCGGAGAAGAATTCAGTGTGCAGGACCTTTGTGCTTCCCTTAATGGTCTTTCTCATTTTTCTTTAAAGAATCATCTTATTGGTTTTAATATTAAGATCCTGGTCCAGGATCTGTAACCTAGAACCCTAAAGGGCTATGAGAGGACCATTGCAGGACAGGCAGTCACTGGCCAAAAAGCCCTGGTGCGTGTTCCTGGGCGGGCAACACTCCTCAACTATCTCAAGACACTCAACGGTCTGCTCTGCCACTTTGGCTGTCCCAGTGATGCAGGCAGTGGTCACAATCAAGCAGAGGAAAAGGCTGAGCTGGGACTTGACTTTGAGTCTCTGACTAATGTGATTTTTCTTTTCATGAATCTCAACATTCCTTCCTCTCACTTAGACTTCTCTACGCTTTGTGCTCCGGGATGTCTCCTATGGTGCCATTGCCGTCATCAGACTTAAGATTAGCAATTAGCATCTCCTATGGACATCTACCCTCCACAGTGGAAAACTAATAAATCAAGTTTAATAAGGAAAAAAATAAGTGCTTTAAAAAATGAGTGGTCGAGTAAATGAAACCTCCCTACTGTCCATCAAAACTTACCTGCCCTGTGCAATTTCCTTGAGTGAATAGACTATTTAGATTCACCAGTTTACTCAATAGTGTCCACAAAGACACGACTCTTAACGACTTGACTGTAGAAGATGCATACTGTGAGGCTACAACCTGAAGAAATGATAATGCTCTGGGTAGAAATCAGAAGCATCATGGAAGCTGGTCAAAGAAATGAATTTTTCTGGACGTAAAAATGTGTAAGTCAGTTTTGAAAATTGACCATAATCCCTTAACAGGTGTTTTCAAAAATGTTCTTTTACTGAGAAAAGAGGATCTCTCATATTCCCTGAGTCTTTAAAATGAGACTACCTTGAACATGAAATCCACGGCTTATCATTTAGTCCATCTTAGTTGCCAATTCAGAGTAATTGTGTAAAAATTAATGAAAAGAGCAACCAAATTGGCACACAAAGCAGTTTTGGATGTACATCCAGATACAACCACATTCTCAAGACTTCGTCCCTGAAAGGGAGGAAGAGATTGGAAAAAAACCACTTGAAGGAGCAACTGGTCATCCACAGGCAAGAAAGTGTTGCTCTCCCAGTTTTATAAATTAAGCAGGAGTGGCAGTAAAAGTACCTAAAATGTATGTGTGTATTTATCACACACACACACACATATCCCATAGGCATAATGTAGACTCTATTTGCAGCCATGCAAATAATGGATTTTTCAATATGAGTAAGTGACCTCCACTGCACCCTCCGGGTGCCTTGTTTTCCCAAGCATCTGAACATTCCTTCCCCCGCTGAAAACACCCGGCATTAATCCAATGCCTCTTATTAAGCGTGGGGAATATTCCTATTGACATACTGAAACTAAAGCTAGTATAATTTGTGCATGCCAATGGGTAGACTTCCTTGCCGAAGGGGTTTTCCCTGCTGCATATGGAAGGTGCTTAACCTGCGTCCCCTTGCCAAGGGACGATGATCATGTGCTGTATATGAATGCATAAACCATTTTATGGAGCGTGACACTCCCTGTGGGTCTCTAGAGATATTAACCAGACTCCTTCGTTTTCTAGACTTGAAGTTTCCATGAACTGAGGAACATGTAACATCCTTCTCAATGCAGAAGAGAAGCATAATCCATGAAATTTCCTTGCAATAACCATTAGCAGAACAGAGTGAATGTGACTTCTATAACTTTCTCTCTCTATATATATACATATATAAATATATGTGTGTGTGTGTATATATATACATATATATATATATATATAAAATATTAGACATTCAGAAAAGATTTTATGTGATGTGAAATTTGCCTTCCCAAGAACCTCAGAATAATTGCCAAAGACCTGGCCATTAATAGCAATTCTGATGTGTATCTAGAATATTCCCTTAACCTGCTAAGCCTTAGTCTTTCTATCAGAAGACAAAAGGTAATCACTACTTTCAGCCTATCTCCCAAACCAGATTATGGGATAAAACCAATAATATGAAAGTACTTAGAAACATGAAGCGCATTTCAGATCCTAGACGGGGGTTGGGGGATCAGAATGTAAGAATGTAAACGTCCGCAGCATATTTGCATTAGCTTCGGTTTAGTAGTACCTTTAAAGAGAAATGTGTTCATCTCCACCCATAATTCTTAAAATGACTTCAAATTCTGTGGCTCAGTACTTGGTGTATTATACATGAGGCAGAACTGGTTTCACAGCTGGACTTTCTTGCATGGCAGTACTTAGAATATTTTTGTGTGTAATGCAGTCTTCTTAAAGGGTTTTCTCTTTAAATTTTATGGGGGGTAAAAAGATGATCAAAACATGACTTTTCCATTCCCAACAAATCCTAAGTTGGTTTAGGACATAGTTCATGTAATATCAGATATCCAGTACGCCAGGCAACCCCACAGTCCCACACCTTTTATAAACGTTTTGTGTGAGTATGTGTGTGTGTGTGTTTTAGGCTTTGTTGTCTGCTTTACAAAATATTTTAGAACTTATTTTCTTTCCCTTTTTAGGTTGTATTCTCTTGAAAGGCAATGGGTCTGTTCTACCTTATTACTGGGATTTCTCATATGATAAATTTATTGTGCTGATGAATGTTCAATAAATGTGATTAAATCCTAAAAGGGAAAAAAAAGGAGTTATCTATTGTGAATTTAAATAAAAATAAAAATATAAAACTTATGTGGGCAGAACAACAGAAATTCTTCCTTAGAAATGTGAAAATAATGGAATGCGTGTGTTGTCACTGACATTTGCTTGAAACTCCTAGATTTGGGTAGGAATTCTACAAACTTTTTTTTTTTTTTTGGAGGAAATTGTTCTCTGCTCAGTAATAATAGTCCCTGTGTCACTGCATCACCACCTCCAAGGTGTACCATGCACACTGCATGCCATGGAAAACCTGATCAGAGACAACTGGTGCGCAATTTGCCATTCTGTTCTAGGTCATTTCTCAGTTTGGGAATGATTTCAGCTTTCATCAAATGCCCCTATAATACGCTATGCTGAATCCTATAAATAAAAAATGTACTTGGGACAGTTTAGCTATAGTTCTTGCTGTCTGTCAATTTGATTCAATTTTAATTTCAATAACTTTATTGTCATGACAAGGCAAATGTGGGCTTAAGGATTGCCAATGTCAATAAATCAACACTTGGTTTTGGAGATAGCTTCTCTGCTGTTTTTCTTACTATGGAAAGTGAGGGGTAGACCAACTGTCACATGTTTACAAAGGCTCTCCTGGTCTTGTGTAAAAATAATCCATCAGGAGCAATGCCCTCCTTCAGGTCAACCTAGAGAAATGCCCTTATTTGCCAAGCTTGATTTTGTAAGCCAATCAGCTAGGAATTCTGCTGTCAGTGCCAACCCTACGTGATAGAATCAGGAAGAATAGCCCTCGGTGAGTATCACACTTCAAAGTTACAAGTATTTCTGCAATTGTTGCTAACCATTGCATAGACCAGGAGCCAGCAAAATCTTTCTCAAAGGGCCAGAGAGGAAATATTTGAGGCTTGCAAATCTTAAAGGTTTCTGTCACAGCCACTCAACTCTGCCATTGTAGTAAGAAAATACTCACAGATAACACTTAAAAGAATGAATAGAGCTGCATTCCAGTAAAAATGTATTTACATAGAAAACAAACTTATGGTTACTAGGGGGGATGGGGGTGGGAAGGGATAAATTGGGAGTTTGAGATTTGCAGATACTAACTACTCTTATACATAAAATAGATGAACAAGTTTCATCTGTATAGCAGGATACTGTATTCAATATCTTGTAGTAACTTATAATGAAAAAGGATCTGAAAATAAATATATGTGTGTGTATGTGTGAATGCAACGTTACGCTGTATACCAGAAATTGACACAGCATTGTTAACTAACTATGCTTCAGTAAAAAAATGTATTTACAGAAATATGCAGCTCCCCCACAAGCTGGAGTTTGCCAACCCTGGTATAGACCTTCCATTCATAAGTGGGTCTAAGGACTTTACAAATTTATTGCCCTTTGCTGCCTGAGCTGCATTTCAGATTCCTATAGAGCTCTTTACGTTCACTTGGTAACACAGACCACACTTGTAATTATTAGGTTAGTGTCTGGATTGTTTGTGTCTCTAACCATAGTTGGAATACAACCAATGTTTATGGACAAATGAGTTATCTGGTATATATACTGATAGATCCTCTAAAATATAAGGTATATCACTTAAGAATAAAAAGGCGGCCTAGGATTCTGGGAATACATAATGGGTCTGTTTTCTTATTAACTTATTAAAATATCCAAAAACATTTTTTGGATAAATAGAATTGTGTGAGTTTTTCTGGGCTTGCTCAATAAATATAATACACCATGCACTCCCTTGAGAGTTTAGTCATAAGTTGCAGAAAAAAGGTAGATAATAGCAGATAACCTAAAAAATTTAAAGCAGCTAGAACTTAATACCACTAGCATGTAAAACAGATCCAGTATCACTATGGTCAGCGGAGGGTGCAAGGCGGAAAAGCAAAGCATTCTTCTCTACATTGTGATGGTCCAGGGAGCAGCCTAATGACATCTTTGTCCCTCCAATGCAGGTCTTGGTGTTCTCTTTAGTCAATGTCTTCCATTGAGCACACACTCTTTCCCCAGAAAAGTTCTAGACTTTGAAGGGAGTAGAAAAGGAAAAAAAAAAAAAAAAAAGCTCCGCCTCTGATATTCTCTGTTTAATCTGGGAGGAAGTTAAATAATGTAAAGATGAAAACTGAAGTAAGTACATGCTCATATGAAATTACAAAGAGGAAGAAAAGTGCAGGAGAAAAATTAGCCTTTAGATTGCCTTGATTTCTCCCGCTGCCATGGGAAAATGCTGCCCACACTGCAAGTTTCCTCATAGGTGTGTAGTATCTTTTTTCAGGCTTTACTTTTTTAATATCAAAACTCAATTACAGTCATTATTTGAAAGCTAGACCATTAATACATCTTACTGGACTGTCGTCAAAACATATCCAGAATCCAACCTCTTCTTACCACCTGCAATGCTTCTACCTTGGTCAATGCCTCCATCCTTTCTGACCTGAATAATGAGATTCTTATTGGTCTCCATGTTTCTCCCCAAGTCTTGAGCCTTTAAAATATCTTTGATCATATCACTCGTTCTTCAAAACACACAGTGGGTTCCCATCTCACTCACAATCATAGTCTTCCTAATGATCTACTGGACCTGTATGGTAGGTTCTTCCCTCTCACCATTACCTCTCTAAACTTACCCCCTACCACTGTCCCCCTTTCCTACTCTTTGTTTTCTGCAAGAAAAACAGGCATGGTCCTGCCACAAGGCCTTTGCACATTCTGTTCCCTCTGGCTAGCATGCTTGCCTAATATTTACCCATATGACTTGGTTACCTTCTTAACTACTTCACATAATTAAAATTATTTGTTCTTGGGGAAACCTTCCCTGAGGAGCCTATATACAGTTGCAACCACTCTACTCCAGACCATCTCTATCCACCTTTCTCACTTTGATACTACCCATCACATACATATTCATGATACATTTCATAAGCATCAGAACAGAAGGTTTATAAAAATCCCTATATCCTCAGTGCTTAGGCCATTTCTTGACACATGGTAGGCTTTTCTCATGTGGAGGGGATTACTAAATTAATAAATGATAGACGTTATTACTGTTCAACAACTATTTCCATCTCCCTTCCAGGCATAAGGTGGAAGTTAGGCATGACCATGTGACTTGCTTTAATCCAGGAAATGTGAGCAGATGTGGCATATGTCACTTCCTGGCGGTAACTCTAAGGCACAATATGCAATTTATGCAGTTTACCACATTCACTTGGTATATATGTATGTCAAAGGAAAGCCTGTCTTGTTGTGGATTTCTGAATGACCACAAGAGAAAAACCTTTCCCGCTTGCCTATGTTGGGCATGTAATGTAAACAAGAAATACATTTTTTTAGCTACTGATATTTGGGATTGTTTTGGTCTGGCAGCATAAGCCAAACTGAACTGAACTGATACAGAATCAATTTTTAGTATTTCTTCTCTTCTCTTCTTTTAGTACTCTTCTCTATCTGCTATCCCACTAATGCTTTGATATTTTGAATGGACTAAAAAGGTATGTATATTTTGCAAAAAGCGGAAATAGGAAAGCCCTTCCCCAGTTCCCCTCAGGCCACTGGACAAAGAGAGAATCTTGTACAGAGAAGTTGGTGAGCACCACAGACTCTAAACAAATAGCACCCTTGTGCTCTTCAATCCCACCAAGAAGAATGGCAGTGATGTCAGAGACAGCGGTGCAGAAATCTCTGATGTGTTGTGGGGCCTTCCTGAGTGAAATGCCCCTGCATGGAGATAATGGAGGGTGTTTTTCTTCCCTGCAAATAACATATATAATATATATATATATATATGCAAATAATATATAATATATAATTAATATTAACGTAGATTCCAAAAAAAAACTACTATATAGTATGATTAGAGCTTAAAAATGGCTCCTGTCATATGGCGTGCTATTTAACCAGGCTTTATAAATAATTATTATCCTTATTCTAAAGAGAAGATGTAATGTGAGTAACCAGGCTTACACAACTACTAAATATCATAAACTAGACTCATTTACAAGGGATTTTAGCAGTAATATTTTGTTCTCACATTTATTCACACCATATATACTGAGTATATCTTTGCTAATTTTTTTTAATCCTTGTTATTTTTAAAGCACTGGCCTCATTTATAGTTTAACTATGTGGAATCTTCCCTACCTCTATAGTAGGATAAACTTCAATAACAGATCAGGTAGAATAGATTGCCTTGTGCAACATGTCAGTATCTGAAAACCTCCATTGCTGAGAAGCTCTGTACAGTGCTGGGGTCTTGCGGTCCTACAACTCCCAACAGAGGGTCTAGTAAACATAGGGTGATCACTCAATAACCCTTGTGTAATGATGACCCTGAGGCTTTCTATAATCCTGAGGTGCCCCCCAATAGTGTAATAAGCATGGGATCATTTTGGTGAAAAGTTGATATTAAGAGCTTAATTGTGTCCCCTTCAAATTTATATGTTGAAGTACTAACACCCAGGACCTCAGAATGGGACCATATTTGAATATTGGGTCTTCAAAGAGGCAACTAAGTCAAAAACAGTTCATTAGAGTGGTCCTAATCCAATATGATCAACGTTCTTATAAGAAGAGGGGATCAGGACACAGATGTACCCAGAAAGAGGAGTAAGTGAAGACACAGGGAGAAGGTGACCAACTACAAGCTAAGGCGAACAGCCTCAGAAGGAACCAACCTTCCCACACTTGCTCTCAGATGTCTGGTCTCCAGAACTGTGAGAAAACAAACTTACATTGTTTAAGCCGCCAGCCTGTGGTGCTTTGTCATAACAGCCCCAGCAAACTAGCACAGTTGAATTCGAAGACATGCATTCTAACTCATAATAAAATTGCTTATTTATGTGCCAAAATACCTCGAGCTACACAGGGTCTGAAGAGGCTGGGATATAATCAAATGGTATCAAAGGGTACCAGAAATATTCATTTGGCTCTAAGCACAATCTTGTTACTAACATGTAATGACACATCCCTTTTTTCATTTACATGTGTAATTTCTATGAATCTTGGTCTATAATTTTAGATGTGAAAGAAATGTAACTTCATCCTTAAAGTGAAATTAATCTCTCCATACCACTTTGTTGTGGTGGAATAAGTTGAATTTCAGCCCAGCTGGGGCCCCTGTATCCTTTCCCTAGAATTGTGTCAAGTTCTCAGGGATTTAAGAGGTATTTGCTTATACAGTATCACATATCAGGGGAGGTCATTTCTCAATGTGTTTATTTTCAACTGTCATGAATACTGCTGCTATGCCGTACCTCTCTCTTGACCTTCTGGCCTTCTGGGTCTGAATATCTATTTTTAGATAATATTTAGCTAATTTTGGATCATCTGGCATTCAGGAATCCCTCCAATATGACTGGAGTGTGCTGTTTCTTGGGAACCATGAGCCCCTTCACTTCTTCTGCTACTCTTGGGCCACTTGCTTCCTTTAATCACTGGTTTTGTCCATTGCAACCATATGGGATTACTGGTTGCAACTGACAGTTCATACACAGTATCTATTCTCTCCTTAGTGCAAGAACTTGGATTTTGGTTGTGTTTAATAAAAGATTAGACTCGTTTGTGTCCTTGCAATCAAATATGGCAGTGTGAATAAATTGTGGCCAGTTGAGAGAGAAGTGAACATTGCTGGATGGGACTTTGAAAGGAGGTGTGTTCTTTTGCTCTTCTTTTGTACCTCCTTCCTGCCTTTAAATATAAATGTAATGGCTCATGCAGTCATTTCAGAGCATAAGAAATATGATAAAGATGATGATAAAGAAACTTGTTGCCTGATGATTATCCAGTTACTATAACTGGACTTGAGAAGAACAAAAATAAAAACAAAAACCCTCTATTTGTTTGAAGCTCTCTTATTTTGGATTTTTGTTATGTATAGATGAACCAAATCCTAATTGATCCCTGTTATCTCAGGAATAAACTCTTACACTAACCGCAAGGTGATTTCTACTCTGGGATCCTGCCCTATCTTGAGTCTACTTGGAAATGGAACACAAATCCACTCCTTTTTCTAGATTCCTTCAGAATACATCTTGATTTTCTTATCTGTTCTCCCCAAGACTCAACCCCTCAAAGATTGAGTAGTTATTGAGCCTCTTCTCAAGGACCAACTGCCATCTAATTCCTCATTCCTTCCCTTCCAATTGACCCTCTTGGTCTACAACCAATGTTATCACTTTCTATTCCACAGGGCACAGAGCTTAAGAGCACAGGGTCTAGAGCCAGATTGCCTGAAGCTGAATGTTTGATATCACTTACTGTATGTTTGAACTTAGAAACTTTTCTTAGTCTCTCTGTGCCTTAGTTTCCTCATCTGTAAAATAAGGAGTAAACAATTTGTATGAAAAGTGTAAGACAACATTTGTAAAACACTTAGAAAAGTGTTTTCAATATAGCATATATCCAACGTATTTTAGCCATCATCATCATCATCATCATGTTCAGGGATTAAGCTCTTATTTATTTGTCATCATATAGATTACCAAATTTATTGTCCTTATTAAAGACTTTCCCACTCTTTAAAGGATCTAAACTTGAAATAGACCAGTAAACAACTCCTATTCCCTGTTGAACATTCTACCTTGAAATCCGAGAGCATAGAAGGTCCTAGCTGACTGATTGTGAGAAAAAGGCCATTGTGTATGAGCAAACATAGGGGAGAAAAACTTTGGTTAATATTTTGAAAATAGTACCCACTTCATACTAATATTTCCTTTTAAGATATGTGATTTAGCAAATCTATCGATAAAGTCATGGCATGAACCAACAATGTGGTACTGTGAGAAGAGCTTAGGATTTGGTAAGGTGACCAATGGTCCTAGATCACTCAGGACTGACAGGATGAGGACACTCAGTGCTAAAATGGAAAGCCCTGGGGAAACCAGAACTAACGGGTCACCTTGGATTTACGTCAAATGGATCTGGGATGAAAACCTGGTATCTCCATTTCCTGATGGAGGAAGCTGGTACAGTTCTCTTCATGCCATTCTACACCCAAGCTGACACACTTCACCTTTTTGATCCTCAGTTTATTCACCCGGAAAACGGGAATAATATTATAAAGTATCTTGTGCAAAGTACTGGGTATGGAGGAATGAAAATTATTAACAATAAATATTATTTCTCTCCCCTCTGTGGGATACTTGAAGACTACATTTCTTTGGTAATAAACTCAGGGAATTCAGGGCAGAACTCACCACCCAGGCGTCTTCAGTCATGTATGAACTGAATGAAACTTTTAACAAAAACAAATGGCATACTGCACCTTCCACAGTGATATGCAGAAACCTTCCATAAAAGACCCTATTTTAAAACCAATGAAAAGAAACTCCATCACTCTAGTTGAATGAACATAGTCATCAGCAACTGAAAATGGAAATTAGTTAGCAGAGGGTCCCTGGAAACCTGTGGAGAAATGACTTAATAATCACAGTGACTGAGACAGAGGTTTCCTTTTTTACCACAGCAAATAAAAAGAAATGTGAAAAATATACTTCCTCTGGCTTTTAGAAATAGCTTATTTAAAACTAACTTATTTATAATAGATACTTACAATTGAAAAGTGACTAGGGAAAAAAATAATCTGAACTCAGTAGAAGACGACATTGAATGGCATCAAATAGATGCCAGTACATCTATTTTAATCAGCATAAACACTCAATTATCCATTGTGGTCATGAGGCGAAGTTTCCCACTTAATCAACTGTTCTGCCTATTAAGAAAATACTTTTAAAAAAATCTGTGGCCAATTCTTCTAAGAAAGAGGGTTTGCTGCATCACTTATTTCCGTTTTTCCCTCGATCTCCTATGGAAGCCCACACCCCCTGTCCCCACCCTGATTTCCTGACTGTCTAATGCACACACAGGCAGAGATAAACACTTTCTCCGCAAATTGACTATGTAACTAACACAGAATGTATTTGAATTGAGACATGCCAAGTCAGCTTAGAAAAATACAGAGGGTCTCTGGTCCATAAGACCAAACTGTAATTTTTTGATTATATTAAAAAAAAACAAAACTAAGAAATGAATGACTTTGCCAAAGGAAGAATGAGTCATCCATGGAAGCAAAGAAAAACGAGTTAGAGAGTCAGTCCTTGGAAATGCCCATACGAGAACCTTCAAAGTCAGAGTGTTTGCTTTGTCCAATGTGAATGGTCCTCTCGTCAGAGCCTGATAAATTTAGCACAAGTCCTCTTTCCATGATGGAGTACAACTTCCAGGAGAAATATTTTCATCATGCTAAAGACCATCACATTGACTTCACCTGCCACTTGCCATTTCTTTTGAAAATATTTCAGCCTGTGTTATTAGTCTGCTCAGACTGCCATCCAGAACACCACAGATCGAGTGCCTTAAACGACAGAAATCTGCTTTCTCACAGCTCTGGAGCCTGAAAGCTCAAGAACAAGGTTCTGACAGGGTTGGTTTCTGATGAGACCTCTCTTCCGGGCTTGCAGACGCCACTTTCCCACTGTGTCCTCGCGTGGCCTTTCCCTGTGTGCAGATGCACTCCTGGCATCTCCTCTTTTTATAAGGACACTTCATTTCAGCTTAATTATCTCTTTACAGGTAATCTTCAAACACAGTCACATTGGGAGTTAAACCCTCAACATATGAATTTGGGGGGGATACAACTCAGTCCATAACACCTGTAGGATCTATGTGAGTGGCCCAAAATCTACCCATTAAGGTCAGTTCATTTTTATGATACCAAAAAAACTGAGAGAAATTACCAATACTATCCATAGACCATGTTCATCAGAAACAACTGGGACATTTATTAAAAATTCATATTTCTGGACCTCACTCGATACATATCTGCTGAGTCAGAATCTCTAGGACTCAAAGAGGAGAATCATCATTTTTAAATCATTTTCCCAGGCATTTTAAATACACTTTTTAAATATGGAAAACCAGCTTTAGGCAGTTCATCCTAGATTTAGTTAGACTTGTATTTCAAGATATTAGTAAAACAACAAAAAACGAAAAACACCTTTCCTAGAGCCCAAAATAGAAATATGAGTCATATACGATGGCCTGGGAGATGTCAAAACTATATTATGGAGACTTCCAGAATGCTTCCTACAAAACAAGTTCCTTACCATGGTGTACGATATGCCTTAAAGCCCTACAACCTGGCCCTGTTACCTCTCAGCTCCAGAGAGTTCAAAAGGTCACCTTCTTGTTCATTTCTCAAAAGGATAAGGAGTCTAAACCCATAAAGACAAAATGTGATCATTCAGCCTCTCAGTTCACACAGATATAGAAGAAAAGGAGTGTGCGTATTATTATTGATTTGTGACCACTGAATAGACCAGAAGAGAATATTCACTCTTTTTTGGCTAGTGGGAGAGGATCATACGTGTCCTAGTGAATTTAAGTGGCTATGCCACAACCCAACCTAGCCTTGGGCAATTGTACTCCTAACATTTGCAGAGTATAAATAGAGCGCTACATATCCCACGTAAAAAAAGTTCAAAAGTTATTCATTAAAATCACAAGCCATTAAATAAAGCGTACTTTAAAACAACTGGGACTCTGAAGAAGAGTGGGCATGCTGATTTGTAACACTTGTAGATTTCTATGTTGTAAACTGTTTTCCTATGGCTAGTTTCAAGCAACCAGTGAACGTGGGATTGGGAAGTGATGTGAATAATCAGCACTCTCAAGACTTTATGCGCTAGCTCTAGTGCACCACTGAAACTATCTTCCTTCTTTAATGGACACACCTGCATAATAACCTCTAAGTTCAGGTTCAAATGTATAGGTCATGGATGCCTTTGAATTCTGTACCAGAATTCATCACTGGCCTCTGGTAACACCTTTCTGTTTCAGATACAATCTGCCCTTTCTTTTCCTAACCTAGCTCCATCGTATACAGGTAGTGATGCTTACATACTGACAACTCAGATATATCTCTAAGCTTTATCTACATTGACCTTATCCAGCCCCCTCTCTTTCAAATGGCTGCCTCTTGGACACCTCTTAGGAACCACACATGTGTACCCTGAAACAAGGATTTGGTACCTCTTGGGAAGGAAATTTCAGGATTAGAGGTCCCTATGATTTTTTTGAGGATGGATGCTGATACATGGACCCCCATGTAGTCATATTCTTTAGGTCCTGTGGATACCTCACTACACAAATGGAGTGTGACCAAAGGAAAACCAGAGAAGAAGTCTCCTAAAAGTTGGGGTCCAGGGCAGTGTCCTCTTGTCTGAGTCTGAGCCTGAGACTAAGGCCTTGAGAGAAATAAGCTTCAGGTACCATTCTATAAATCTCCTGGTACCAAAGGCTTCTGCAATATTGATTGATAAACCTGAATATCTGACTACCCAGTTACAAGGCTTTGTGACTCACTCTCCAGTTATGAGAGCAGCAGCAACGAGGTAGCTTGGAGCACCCTGACATGGGGCGGCAGGACTTATGAGAAGAAACTGAGATCCTCATATGTTTCAGAGAAACCCCGCCTAGCCTTGGGAATTACTTCTAACACTCTCTTTAGCTTCATCCCACCAATCTTTTAATCTTCACTTTGCTTCGGCTGTTCTGTGTGCAAGTAATCTCTGAAGGTGTCAGGTTATTCCTCAGTCCTCTACCTTTGCTGGGTCTGCTGCTCTATATTAATGATCCCTTCCTCTCCTGTCCCTGCTCCATGCCACACCTCTGCCTGGATGATGTCCATTCAACCTTTCAGATATCAAGCAGGCTCCATCCCAAAAGAGCTTCCCAAATTTTTGTACCAACTTTCCTTAATCCAAGGCATACTGACCATAGTTCTAAAGATGCAGGTCCACGGAAGAAAATTATTCTTCATCCATCTCCTAAGGCAAAGGAAACAAAAGCAAAAATAAATAAATGGGACCTAATCAAACTTAAAAGTGTTTGCACAGCAAAGGAAACCACCAACAAAATAAAAAGACAAACTACTGAATGGGAGAAGATATTTGCAAATTATATGACTGATAAGGGGTTAATGTCCAATATACATAAACAGCTAATAAAATTCAACATCAAACAAACAAACAGCCTGATTTTAAAATGAGCAGAAGAACTAAATAGACATTTTTCCAAAGAGGAAATGCAGATGGCCAATAGGCACATGAAAAGATGTTCAACATCACTAATCATTAGGGAAATGCAAATTTCTAAACCACAATGAGATACCACTACACACCTGTCAGAATGACTATCATCAAAATGAACACAAATAACAAATGTTGGCGAGGATGTGGAGAAAAGGGAACACTCGAACACTGTTGGTGGGAATGTAAATTAGTGCAGCCACTGTGGAAAACAGTACGGAGATTTCTCAAAAAACTAAATATAGAACTACCATATAACCCAGCAATTCCACTCCTGGGTACGTATTCAAAAAACAAAAAAACACTAATTCGAAAAGATACATGCACTCCAATGTTCAGAGCAACATTATTTACAATTGCCAGGATATGGAAGCAAATTTTGCTATTTGCAGTGACATGGATGGACTTGGAGAGCATTATGCTAAGTGAAATAAGTTAGACAGAGAATAACAAACACTGTATGATACCACTTCTATGTGGAATCTAAAAAATACAACAAACTATTGAATAAAACAAAAAAGAATCAGACTCACAGATACAGAGAATGAACTAGTGGTTACCTGTGGGAGGTGGGAAGAGGGGAGGGCAACATAGAGGTAAGGGGAGAGGGCTATTACGGGATTATATGAAATCAAGTATGTGAAACTTTTGAAAATTTTAATGTGCTATTGTATAGAATTTAAAGAATCTTCCATTCAATTAAAAATAAAATAAAATAAAATATTCCTATTTTTTCTTTTTAAAAAATCAACATTGTCAACATTAAAAATCACACCATCACTATGGTTGTTTTTACATCTTTATGTTTCTGTCTTTCCATTAGGCAGGCTCTAGGTCCCTTGAAAAATCATTTTTGTCATACTCATTTCATATCATAGGCATTTAGCAATATCTGGTGTATTATAGGACTCAATAACTACCGAATCGATAAATAAAAGTTTGAATACAATTAATAAAGACGGAAAGAAAGAAGGAAGCAGTAAAGAAGGAGTAAAAAGATGAAGGGAAGATAGGAAAATATGTAATAATGAATCAATGAAAGGCATCTAAGAAAATGATTTGCAATCACATAGTAAATAATTACAAGAACTTTTGTAAAGTATCAGGAATATTTTTATTTTGTAATTAAAATAGCTAAAAGGTGTACTCTTCTGTCTATTTCTGTGTGATCTGACCTTTTAGTGTGATTTGACAATGTTGGAGAAACAATTAGTTATGGTTTAAGCTGCTGGACCAAAGTGCAAGTGTCCACAGATTATAATTTTTGGTGCCCCTGTTTTGTGAAAAAACTCCATTGATGACAATACAAGATGTTATACCAAAGAGATGAAAGTGTAGAGCTCATTTCC
Organism: Camelus ferus; assembly: GCF_009834535.1. NCBI lineage: Eukaryota > Metazoa > Chordata > Mammalia > Artiodactyla > Camelidae > Camelus > Camelus ferus. The sequence goes on along the minus strand of NC_045697.1, from coordinate 16,374,457 downwards.
TACCATTAAATATCACTAAAGAGTCTTGTCAGAGGGTGTTTGGTTGGTACTCTGTATTTAAAGTCTGCTTGTGAGGGCGTTGTTGTAAATTGATAAATTATTAACTACTTAGCAGACACATGGCAGTTAGGAAAACCTAACTTGACAAAGAACTCGCACCTAAATATTCAAAAGTTTGCACAAATAGTTTAAACAAAGACATGGCTAGTGAAGGTAAAAATGTAGGTACTGAATATCCATTTCCCCCCAATGGAAATACACTATAAATATATTGTTGCTATTTTTAGATGATAAATGTAATATGTACTCATTAAAAAGGGGCCAATAGAAATGGTTTTGTGTATTTCTTTCCATGTTTTTCTATGCACATATTGCATGTGTATGTAAATATATATTTTTTTCTTTTAACAGAATATATACTGCTATTTAATTTACTTTTTCATCTAACAATATGCCACAGACATACCTTTATGTTAATAAGTACAAATTCGCACCATCAGTAATAATACCTGTAAAATATTTTGCCCACTATTTGTCGAAGTTGTTTCATATTGATGGATATTTGAGAATTCCTCATTGGGTTTCCCAGTTCTTTTTTTTTTTTACCTTGAGAATGATGAATGTTTTTGTTCATACACACTTCTCTCTGTACTAGTTCAATTTAGATAGGTCTGCAAAAGTTGAATCCTTATTTATCACATATAAAATTTGACTTAACATTTAAGATATTTTCAATTTTTCTAGGTAATATGAAGCCATCAATAATTCCTGTATTCTACCTCTAGAATATATCTGGGATATATTCTAGATATGATCCTCATCACCAACTTCCCCATTTCACCCTAGTCCAATTTGGATTGTTATCATCTATCATCTCTCTTTTGGACCCTTGCAGTTGGTGCCTTCTACATCTGCCTCCATGCTGTGTGTCCTTGACATAGAAGCCAGAGTGATTCTTTACAATTATGAATCAGATTATGTAATTTCTCTGTGTAAAATTCTCCAGTGGCTTCTCTTCCTTGGATTATAATCCTGTCCCCTTGCTCAGATGAACAAAGCCCTGAATGATCCCTGTTTAAGTCTCTGTCTAAATCCTTAACTCTCTCTCACACCATTTTCCCTTCTCTTACTTGATTTTTTTTCTTTTCTACAAGAATCCAAGTCTAGCCCTCCTTTTGGTCTTTATACCTGACTTCCCTCAGCCTTAAATGCTCTTATCCTTCCTCTGAAGATGGCTTAATCCACTGGACAATTCAGATCTTAATGTCAACTTCTTAGAGGAGTCTCCTTTGACCATTCATAAAAAAACAGCCATCTGATCGTTTTCTAACAAGCCACATGTTCTGTGTTTGAACCAAGCACTTATCACTGTGTGAAGCTCTTCTTGTTTATTTACGTATTTAATTGTTTGATTTCTGGCTCTCCCCTACTAGAACATCACTTCCATGAGAACAGGAAACTTGCCTACTTATTCCTTGCAGTACCCAGCAGATAGTAGGAGCTCACTTTTTTTTTAATTGAATTCACGTTGCTTCTGCAGTGTTTCCTCTTAGATGTCATTGGAAGCACACTGAGGTAAATGCGTATAGGCTGAAATATAAGTGGTCATTAAAAACAAATCAGAGCTATATAGAAAAAAAATTGCCTCCATGAAAACATTTATCCAGGAAGGAAAAGTACAAGGTAGCTAGAAACATATTAATTATACATTGTGACTATGGGACCGTCGTTATAATTGAATCCAGCTTTTTAAAAACCCTTATTTAAATTACAAGGCATTAAGGGACATAAATAAGAACCTGTGGTCCAAACTGACGCAACATCGTAAACTGACTACACTTCAATTTTTAAAAAAATGAAAAAAAAAAAAGTATCTGTGGTCTAATCTTTGACACACCAGTGACGTCATAGTTCCTTGCAGGTTTTGTGCAACTTTGAATTTAAGCTAAGATATGTCAGTGCTATTCTATCAGGTTCAAGTGAATTAGGCTACTTTGTATGCTCCAGTGCTATTCTTGGTTTGGAGAAAGATGTTGGAGGAATTCCACAGAAACATCAAGGATTGGTTTGTTAAGAAGATTAAGAAGATTATTAAGAAAAATTTTCACATCTATAGTCTTCTTTTCTAAAAGATTGTATGCCCTTTCAGAGCTAGCATGATGCCATATATTTCTGGTAACAGGAAAAAATTGAATGAAGTACAGTGCAATCTTGTATTCCTTGTCATTCACATTTGAATGATCAACTAGGCACATTGTTTTCCATATTGTATGTTATTATCAATCATGACTCTATCAGACCATCATCAATAAAACAGCCTAATACCTGCTATGCAGATGGATCTAGAGAGTTTGGTCGCTAATGTGTGACTAACCTCTTTCTTTTAGTCCCCACATGAATGATCTAAATGCCGCAGAGAAATCCAGCCCGGTGTGCCGTCTCAAGAGGCAGTGGCTCTTTGGTTTATCAGAGGCCCTGAGCTCAGGCACAGCTCCGGCCCTGGGAGTAACTCATCCTAGTCTCTATTAAGCTATGAAATGTGAGTCCTTGTCTCACTTTCCCGCTTGAAGACATCCATTTCTGCTCATTTCCATCCTTCAGTTGATGGATTGATATGGAAACTTAACTACGTCATTTGTTTTTCTGTCCATTCCCTTTGTAGCCGTTGTGGATTCACTTCTGGTGCCAGATTGAGTCCAGGGCGATTTTAAAGTCTAATAAAGCAAGGAAAATCTCTTCTCCTGGTTGAATTTTTTTTACACGTTTGTTAATATGCAGCAATCGGGGGAGAGATGAAGTCTGTGGCTCATTTTCAAGGGAGGAATCCAATTTGGCTTTTATGGATGTTGCTGTCACTGGTCCGACATTGCTTTATTCTTTCACCAAGGATGCAGCTCCAGGGTTTACTGCTGTTGCTGCTCATGTGGATCTCTCTGGCTGTTTGGGTTGAGAGCATTTCCGTTTTTATGTATTGGAGTAATTAGCCCTCCCGACCATATCTCAGGAAGTGTCCGGATTGGAGGATTAGGATAAACATCTTCAGTCAGGCTTTCTGAGGTGATCAATGCGGGGCGTTATCATCTCATTTGATGCGTTTTTATCAGGGCTCTGGGGTTTCTTAGCTATCCCTTTGAAGGGGCTTGCTTTCATTTCTTGAATCACCGGGGCTGGGATTAAATAACTGGGACAAAGTCAGAGACTTTTTCAAGCAATTTATATGTCCAAGGCCCTGCTGAATCATGGCCTCTGCCTGGGTTCTTTTCTAAGCACCCACAGGTGGGTGTGAACTCCGTCTCACCTTTGCTTCCATAGAACTACAGTTCTTAGAGACTCTCAAAAACACCTATTTACTGAATACAACTCTTGTAGTTCTAGAATTAACTGGGCTGTCACGTTTTTGAGGACAGACAGCAAGCCCTTTACTCCATGCATTCTTTCTTTCAACAAGATCACCAGCTAGTTACCAGATATTGTTCTAGGTGCTGAGGACACGGTAATAAGCAAAATTGGTAAAGTCCATGCCTTTATGGAGGTTTCATTTTGGTAAAGCAAGTAGGCAATAAGCAAACAAATTAGGGAGGAAATGGCAGCATTTATGATAAGTACCTTGAAGAAGATAAGCCAGGATCTCATAATAAAAAGTGTCTACAGTAAAGAGTGGCAACATGTGATGTTAACCCTGAAAGACAGACGATCTGGACACAGAGAATTCCTAGCACCCCAGGAGAAAAATTATAGGTTCTAATAGGTAGGTTGATGCATACAAAGTACAATGTCTTACACATAAAAAGCCCTCAATAGCTGTTCCTACATCATCATTATTAATAATAATATTATTATTGCCCCTATTAAGACACAGATTTTATTCTAATTTCAAAGTAAAATCCTTGGCATTTTTTCAGCAAGGGGGCACATTAATCCCTAACGATGTTTAGCTTTGTGCCTGCTAAGCAGTTCATTTCATATTCTGTAATTTTCCTTCTGATGTTTCTAAGTAATGTAGGTCAGCTTCTCCATGGCCACCTGGCCTGTAGTATTCATTGCAGAGGTACAAAAATATAGGGCAAGGACCTTGATCTCAAATATATTGCTATTAGTTGAAGATTTTATGAAGTTCGTTTGTAATCCTTTCTATAGAGACTATCGATCTGGTTCCTCATCTTGATTGCCCATGCTTACTTCAATCTTCCTTTCATGAAGAATTATAATATTGGTGAAAGTTAAAAAAAATAGTAATAGTCAACTATATGGGATTGGTGAAATAAATTATATGCATGAATACTTCCACCGATAAAAATCAGGTTGTACAGCACAGCACAAAGATATGGTGGATTTTATGAAAATAACTTAGGTTATGAAAAAAATCTGGAAGAAAGTGCTTCAAAAACATTAACAGTGACTAAGTCTGGGTAGTGGGTTGGTAGGATTATGGATTACTTTAATTTCTGTCTTTGAGCTTTTCTCTATTTTCTGAACATCTCAAGAAAAGTATGCAATAGTTTTGTGATCAAGCAAGATTAGAGAAATTAAAGAGATTCACAATCCTTACCAAAAAAATTCAAAGAAAATGACAGTAGATTTTATAATTTAACAAGATCTATTTTTAAAGTAAAATGTGGCCCACATTTTCAATTAAATTCTGGTATCTTTTACAGTCTAACTCTTTATTTAGCAATAAACTCTATTTCTAGGAGACATAGAAAATACCCTCTGATTATTGTCTAGCCATTTCCCAGCCCAAGATCACACAGACAGGAAATTATCTGAAGACACACTTGTTCCAAAGTTCCTATTTATTTCTCTACACTGTGCTGTGTCTATATTTATGTTGTCAAAATAGACTTGAAAACGATGAGACATGAGAAGAACATTCTATTCCTTCTGTTTCATCCTTCTCTGAACTGCCCTTCAATCTTTCCAACTATAATGAAACTGTATTTCTGTTACAATCACTGGTGCATAAATTATTCTCACTGGACGATGCCTGGACTATCGGTGCTAAATAAACGTTTGTAGATTGCATTGTGTAGCTACCTCTTTCTTCTAATTCCCTCCAGACTTCACAGGTGTCAATGCCATTAAATTCTTAAACTCTGGATTCCAAAACAGCCTGAGAGCCAAGTTGCTCATTTTCTTAAAGGAATTTCTATATTATACTAACATTTCAAAGATTGCATTGCTTTCTGGCTTTCTTCCTATATTTAGAGAATACTGGCAAGAAAATACTTGAGAAAATAGTCCGATGTTTGGCAAAATCTTTGTTTTCTGACCTGTAACAGAAATTAAACTCTCTCCAAAAGAGCATTTCTCTACCTGCAGCCTAAGTACAGAAGTTTAATGTAAATGACAATTGCAGGAGCCCTTGAAAAGGAGATTAGGGAGGAAGTTGAGGTCATGTGACAAGATTTCTACTTAGTCTCAGCTCTTTTCTTTAGCATTTGGAAGCATTGAATGACAGGTAAAAGCATAAGGCTTGGGTTGCCAGGGGAAAAAAATGTGGGTAATTTTAATCATTTGCTCAAGTCTTGAAATATCCTGTATAGCTTTCAGGCACAAAGCAATCTTCCTATAGAGAAACAAACCCAGGATGTGGTTATGAGACAGAGTTCTACCCCTTTGTGTTAAAGTGCCTTAATGATCAGGAAAAAAAAAAAAAAAAAGATTTGCATGAATGCTACTTATGGAAAGCACTTAACACAATAGTTACTCAAGACAAATTTCAGCACAAGTGGATGTAACCGATATGATGAGTCATCCTGTGTGGTTTAAAGCCACCGCAAGTGATTATCTTTTAATTCAGCCTCCATGAGCCTGGAGCATTTTTATAAGGCTTTGAGAATATCCATGGCATTGACAAAATGCACTTCGCTATTTAGCTGTTTGACTGAATCATAAGATGGAAGGACAGTCTGATTTAAAAATGATTCAGGTAAGTGGCATGTGAATGCCAAAGCTCCTACTGAAATCAATCTGGATCTTTCCTTTTTCTCTCCAGATCTCATGTCATAAGATACACATACACATACACACGTACACGCAGTGACATCATCTTAAGAATGAGTAATATAGTCAGGATAGAAATACAATTGGCAGCAATATCTTCCCATGTAAGCACATTAGTGATGCTTACATAATCTTTTGGCATCAAGTCCCCTCCTGGAGTACGAAGTATGGTTTTCTGTTTCAGTTTCATGGCTCAAGTTTGGAGAAACCTTGGATCGTTGAAAAAGAAAGGTTCACTATAACATGTTTATTACTAAATTGTCTGTGTCTTTGATGCTTTTCTTAAAACTATTCGGAGATGCCCTGGAATATTTAAACCATGTGTGAGAAAACCTGGCCTGAGTGTCATTACCATGACAGGGAAGTCATTACTAGTTGATCACAGTGTTTCCTTCTGCTGATGTCAGAAATGATCAGAATCCCAGTAAAGTGTTCCGGGAAGACATGGCCAATCTAGTGGAATTACCATGTAAACTAAAATCTACTTTTCATTCACAGTTTATGTTGGACAACTGAAAAGTCAAGGTTCTTTTTCTCTCCACATCTCATGTTACACTGAGAAGAACTAGTGAAAAATTCCCTTAAGTCACTGACTCCCTAAAATTTTGACTCGGTTTTATTGACCACTAAGGCACTATTGGAGACACAGTAATTCCCCTGGATTCACGTCCAGAGAAAACCTCCCCATTCCTCAGATGTCACCTACTGCTTCTGTGTGTGCTACCCACTGTCCCAGAAAACCCCTTCACCAAGAGAATTCCCCTGCTTCCTTCCAGATCAAGCAAGAACATCAGCTTCTCAGTGAAGACTGTCATTCTGCTCGGCAGATGCTCTGTCCACAGTGCTCTCTCAGCACTTAATTGTGCCCCTGCAAAAGCACTTATATATTATAATTTTTAAATTTTCTGTTCATATGTTTGTCTCTCTCCACTACTTAACAGCAGTTATAGTTTAGATATGTCTAGTTTATCCTATGGGGATATATTAGACCTGCTCCTATAAGATTCTGGATCCCACCTAATCTCCCTGTTCAAGGTAAGCCCCAGAATGCAAGAGGCATCCTTGACCTCTTTCTATGACTATAAAAACTAGTCTCTGATACTTACGTATTTCAAGTCTAGAGTCTCCCTTGAGAATCTCCGGGAAGTTTTCAGCCTTCTTAAAAATGAAGCTTATCAGAGAAGAAGGTGAACAAGAAGGCTTTAGGTCCTATGAAGTTAATTATTATTTAAAGAAGAATAGATTATCATATTTTAAAATGACAATCATAATTCTTCTTCATGTTACTTCTCTGATTATCTGCATATATTACTAGACAACCTGTGGACTAAATTCTTAGAACTTTGTTCCTGATCTTCCAGCCTTCACATGAAAGCTGATTTATACAAGTGCCTGACTGGCATTTGACAATTCCTAAAGGAGCTACCTTCGAAGTATGGCATTTTGCATTAATCTTTCTCATCTATTGCCACAGATGCCTGTCTTCACATGGGTATGAGTTGGTGTGTACAGATTTCATAGTTAAAAGTACACTGGATCACAGTTTTAAAGCATCAATTAGCAACCAGCCTACAATGGCTAATGCACTTGCCATGACTCCTTTCTTCTTTACTTCAACTGACATCTCTTCTTAGACAAATCACCATTATTGGTGATCCCTGACAACAGACCTTTCCAAGTCTGATTCTGTCATTTACTTGGTAGACTTGTTGACTGCAACAAACAATCCCCTATCGTCAAGTTTTCCAGATGTTTGCACAGCAGGTTCAGTGTTTTTAAAACTATCTAAATGACGGTCCCAAATGACAAATGTTCATTTTCAAAATTAAAACTTATTACAAATTACCTGCCAAGTACAATGTGTCAGGAGAGACTGAATGAATTAGAAATTTTGTCCATTGAGAATGAATGAATAAGAAAAAACATAAGTGAGGCAAGCTATTACATGTCCTGGAGGTACATAGAAAGAATTTTAAATAACAGTAATTTACTAAAAGCTCTTGCATTAATACTGAAGACTTACTTTAAAGAGGTCCATGACTACCTTTTACTGTGAGTCAGGCTTTAACTTTGTCAATGAAAAGAATAAAGGCTAGGAAAGACAAGGATCATCTCTAACATGAAGCTGTTTTTGTCTCTTTTTTAATCGTCATCCACACAGGCTTTTTCTCCTTTTAGTCATCATCCACACAGGCTCAGCTTTGATATACTGAGAAGAACATGGCCTGATATAGCCATGAAAAATCAGAACTCAGTTCCCTCTTTTCCACTTTCTAAATTGTAGTCTGCTGTTTGTCACTGATCTGTGAACTCTGGTTTTCTCATCTATGATGTAAGAATAATTAATACTTAAACAAATAGGTTGTGGTGAAAATTAAGTAAATGAAAATAATCTTTGAGTGCACTTTGTAAACTCTAAAGGTACCATGAGTATATATTGATGTCAGAATAACATTAATTATATTTTAACTACTTACTATATGTCAGATTCTCGGTAAAGTTTCCCATATTTTTTTTCAGTTTTTACAGTTGTTTAAGGTAGGTAATATCACCTCCATTTCATAGATGAGACACTTGCATCTTATTTAAAGGTTATGTAACAGGCCCAAGTAATTGCTATCTTGGGTTGGACAGGATTGGAACCAGAATTTCTGATTCCAAAAATATGCCCTCAACCGCTATGTAGTGCTACCAATCTTTAATCATTAAAGCCTAATGCTCAGTGATGCAACTTTTGTTCACAATACTTTGGAGGTGCCACTTAAAATTGCCTTCAAATCCAAATTTATTGGAGTGCATAAAGCAAGCAGACTTCTGACTCTGTAGATGACTCTTCTTTTTGACCCTTAAAAGCATCATCCAGGCTCATCATCCTGCATTCCAGGCAGGAAGGCAGTGACCAGTCATTGCCAAGAGTTCTGCCTTTTAGAGGATTCTACAAGATTGAAATCCCTTTTCAAGATGAATGTGGATCTCTTTTCTTCATGTGTCCATAATGGTGGGTGAAATATCAATTATAACTCTAACCACATGGTATTTCAACTGTTTACTTATCTATTCAACTTCCATTTCGCCAGAATTTTGTAATTACTCTATCCCAGAACCAAGACTAGAAGTTGTCTACTAATATTTGAAGAAATGAACAATACAAATTTTCTTATTCCTGCCTCAGAAAACTTTTGGTCCCTGATAGAGAAATATAAAACCAGGCTGACCACAGAGTCAAGGATTGCTTCATAGGACAAAATAGAACATCTAGATTTTCCATCTTTAAAATTATAATCAGCAGCAGGAAGCAAAGCAATACCACTTTCCCTGTTATAGGAATCTAAAGGCTTTTTATAGAATGCACAGCAGCAAATGTTATCGCTATGCTTGAGAAAACCATTTTCATTATCAGTTGCCTTTTATTTTCAATTGATTATGACTTTTCCTTTAAAAAATGCATTTAGGCAAAATTTTTCTATGCTTGATTTAGCCCAAGGGAAATTTTTTTGGAGGGCTGGAGGGGAGAAATAGTCTGAACTGTATTCCTTCTGCTGCCTTTAAGCTATGCACACATGGACAAAATATATCACATTCTACTGAATTTTTTTTAACTCCTATTACTTAGAAAGAGCTTAACAATGGAAAAATCCAGCATTATGGTATTACACTCCTTATTGTATAAGTCAATGAACACATACAAGGTTAAGTTTTTTTTTTTTCAAGTTACTAAGGTTTGAGTGGTGGGAGAGAGAATGCTCTTAATAACATCTCTTCTTGATTTAAAGAGGTTATGCTGGACTGAAGCATGTTAAGAACACTAAGAATGCACCAGTTCTTGTTACAAAGCCTGCAAGATGAAGGCTATCAGAGTTAAGGCTAGAATTTAATTATGACAAACTAAATTCATCTTTACCATTCAGGGTGGACTGTGAATGCATTTATATGTCTGGTTTGGTCTAAGTGTTCTTTCACTATGAAGGGAGGGCTAGGGAAAGATATTTTTAAGATCACCAAAGCTCTTTAAGACTCTTCCAAAAAAAATCATATAGATGAGAAATCTGAGGTTATACCTGGTATGCTGAACAAAGAGGTAGTACGTCCCATAAAGCAAATACTAAGACTTGTTTGAGTAAGGCAAGAGATTTAGAAGTCTAGGACAAAATAGCCTTTCCATTTCATAGAAAAGAAAAGACAAACAAGTTTAGAACAATATTTTGATTTAGCAGCTGTAAGGGACCTCTGAATTTAAATTTCAATATATAAATCCCAATTTTGCCATGTAAAATTAATAATGGATTTCTCTAAAGCCAAACTCTCTTCAGCCATCGCTGTAATTCTCTTAAGAAAGCATTAAATGAAAGCATTTCACTTTAGTTGAAAATCAATGGCCCTTCAGTGAAGCATGCATCTCCCAAGTATTATGGAGTCGAGAATCATATAGTTCTGCTAGTTAGACATGAGGCCCTGGATTTGGTGGTAATAACTTCATACAACACAAGAGTCTTTGAAAAAAATTAAAACAAAATGAAGGGATTGAAAATCCAAAGTGAGCATGCTCAAGTTTTCTTTGAAATGTCAACCGAAATACATCATAATATAATTAATGATGATAGATGGAAATAATAGGAATAAAATATTAATAAGTAGAAATACTATTTAATTACTTCTTACTATAGATCAGACACATGCCTTACTATTTTTATCTTTTTTGTTGAAGTACAGTCAATTACAATTGTCTATCTCTGGTGTACAGCACAATATCCCAGTTATGCATATACATAAATATATTCATTTTCATATTGTTTTGCATCAAAAATTATTATAAGATATTGAAAATAGTTCACATACTTTAAATGTATCATCTCATTAGATTCTCTTAAGAACCCTATGACTTGGTTTTATTAGCTGTATTTTTAGAGCAGACTTAAAGAAAGAACTACATGTGGAGACATACAAAAATCTAAAGATGGATTAAAATATTTCATTATACATTAATCTACGGTCCCTTGGACAACGAATAAAAAAGTACCATAAATTTCATCTACTTGGAAAGTTCTTTCTTCCTTTGCATACTGATAAAATTATATTCATCTTTCACTGTGGTGTTTATAAGGATGAATAAGATACAACCCCTGCCCTCCAGCCTGCCCTCCAGCCTGCCCTCCAGGAACTCACAGTGTGAAAAGGAGATGAAACATGCATCAAAAATCCAAATATAATTCACAGTGGTTTGCGGTAAACTCTGTAACACAAGTGTGTTGAAAGCTATGGCTAGTTAGAAGAAAGAAAACAATTCTTAGAGCTTAGGAAAAAATTAGAGGAGAAAAGGATCAGGGAAGTATCCTTACAGAAAGAAGCAGTTCAGTTGGGTTTGGAAGGCGCAGTAAAGTTTCAACAGGCAGATATGAGGACCTGGGGAAATACTGATGTGCAATGCCTTCAAGCAGAGGGTATAATCAGAATGCCAGGGTTGCTGGAATTTTTGACATATAAATGAGCAATAATGTTGATAAGGACGAGAGTATACGGTGACTTTCACTGACAATCTAGAGTTTAAACTTTATTTAGCATTCAGTACAGGGTTTTATAGTAGAGTCATACTGTGATCAGAGTTCTGCTTTGGAAGTATTAGTCTATCAATATATTAAATAATTTATCCAATATTTTATTACCCCTTTGATGAATAATTATGGTCTTGTTATCCTGTGCCAGAACCTACACTAGGCAATGGGGATATATGGTGAACATGACTCACTCCCTGCTCTCATAAAAGTTATAATCAAAAAAGTTAAACAGAAACACAGAGAAGTGTCACCAAAACTATAAGAGAGAAAGCAGGGTAGCACCTAAGAGGAATACATTCTCTAGTATTGCAATAAAAGGACAAAGTTCCTCTAGAATGTGACTTCAAATTGTGTGTATGGCATGTGTGTGTATATGTGTATAGGTTTATTGAGTGGGAAGGTCAATCTATGAAAAGACTCAAAGGGGAAATAATGTTTTCAGAACTTGATGCAAAATTATTTGCTTTCCAATCATGTAGATTCTTAATAACCTCAGTTACGTGCACAGGGTTCTTGGCTATTTCATCCTGCAGAGAGGGTCTTACCATCAGTCAACTTCCAGAAGAACCAATCAAGCATTATGAACAAGGACCTTATGAAAGCAAATTCTGTTGAATTGCATTGGCTCTCTTCTTGGACATGGAAATCATGTGACCTGGCTTAAAAAAAAAGTACTGAATATGAATGATTCAGTCAAACCTGAAATCAGCACCACGTATGAGTGCGGCTTTTAGTGATCGTTCATTCACTCAGTTATATACAGTACATATTTGTTGTTATCAGCACCATGGAACTCATTGTAGTAAGCATCTACCTTATCTCATTTTTAGTCATAACTAATCATCATTTTTCTTGAACATTTATCCTCATTTTTCTGTGCCTCCTTATAACACTTCTTATAGTTGTATTATATGAGTGTCCTTAGATAGATTGTAACCTTTTGAAGGGAGGAACTGTGTCTGCATTCCTGTGTTCCATTCATGTCAGTAGCACAGACACAATAAGGTTTTGGTAAACGCTTGTTGCGTGGATGGATGGATGGTTAGATGGAGAGAAACATGAACAAGGAATTTTTCCTGTCCTCATGAATCTTACAGTCTAGCACAGATCAAGCATGCATAGTTGATTAGAAAAGTTTTTCACTATTTAAATCATGATGCTTTCTCTTTTCAATTTAGATTTACTGTTGCATTGCCACAATTTACCATAATCCTAAAGACAGAATAAAAAAGGATAATACCATAATCCTAAAGATAGAATAAAAAAGGATGTTTAGAGTTTGAAATGGTCCTGTATCTATGTTAGCCAAAGCTTGATTTTTAAGTCTTTAGAAGTACTGATTTCCAAGTTTTCTATTTAAACTCATCAAAAAAGCATTCCCAACTGCCCCACTAAACCATTTTAATATGCTGTTTCTTTTAGATGAAATTGAAGTGGATAAGAACTGAATAAGAATTTTAGAGAATATCTGTAGTCATCATTAATCCAATAACAAAACAGAAGTATGCATTTGCACACAAAAGAATTAACATGATCTCCAACTCCTCTATCAAGTGGTCACATTCAACTATCATTTCCCCACCAGTACTGCCATATTTTCTTCTTTTCATGCAGCACACTCAGCACATCTTTGTTGACTACTGTATGTCGTGGACGCAGGTCGTTCAACCCAGGCATAACAGACTCAAAAACTTCAATAGAATTGTCTGTGTACTTTTGTTGCTCAATAACTTATATTGAGAAACATAAGAAAGATTTTTCTTACTTTTTCATGCATTGTTGAAGTATATCTTTATTTTTCATTACAGTAAAGTGATTCAATAATACAAAGGGTGTTTTTCTCCCTTAATGTCAGGGGGTGTTAATTATGTACTATACTTATATATCTTATATATAAGTTAGGAACTTGCATGATGCAACATGAAGGAGATGAAAAAGATGGAAATCATAGTCTGAGAAACTAAAGTTTGAATCCCAATTAGCCTACTACTCTGACTGAGGGCAAATTCCTTAAGATGAATGAGCTTCAGATTCCTTTTATGTAAAATGGTAATAATAATAATAAAAGCTTTGCAATATTGGGGGAATTTTTAAGGGTAATAGATGTCAAAATGCCAGGTGTTATTCTAGTATGTGGTAAACTATCATTTATGGGTGATTATTGTATGAGAATAATAAAGCCAAGCACTCTACCTGAATTTCTTCATTTTAGTATTTTCCCAGCTTTATGAGTCAGATTCTGTTTTTATAATTATTTTAAATGAGAAATTATATTATAATATTAAGATTATTAAGATATTATATAAGATAATATTAAGATAATATATTAAGAAGGTAGTTTGTCATACATCACGGAGCTAATACATGACAGACACAGGATTCAAACTGAAGTTGTAATTGGGGTGTGATTAAAAGGTAACGTTAATATTTCTGGACCATCTCACTTGTGTTCTGCCAGATAAAATTGAATCTGGACCTAAGCAGGAGAGACTCTTTGGAAGGAAGGGTTGGATGGTAGGAAGGGACAACTGCAATAGGGAAGAATGCTCTGAACTTAAGAGCAGCAAGTGTGTCAGAGGTTGGGCAAAAAAAAAAGAGTTTTTTCTTTTATAGAGAGGAGGGAACAAATCTAAAAGTAACCGAGTGTAGGAGGCAAAGTTTGTGTGATTCAATATTAGATCAGACTATTCTCAGGAGGAGGCTGTATGCTGAGTCAGGCTAGGAGTGGGTCAAAATTCAGAGGCCTGGGGGAAGGAGAGAAACTAAACCAAAGTTTGATTAGCAAATATTTTGTTCCAATTGATCATTGGCAACAAGCAATTCAGCTAATTATGAGGCAAAAGTAGCAATTTAGAGTGTCTAGTCATAGGTAAACAGGGGGCATCTATGTCTCTTACCTAAGTCATATTGGAAGGGGTAATTCTTTGCCTTGGCCAGTTCCCAGAACACAAAAAGGTAGTACAATTTCTTAACTTTCTTTGTTTTCTAGACTCATGGGGCTCAAGTAAATTTCCATATGGTCACTTCCCACTGGCTAGACATGGTGAAAATGAGATAAGCTTTGGAAGGTATATGTTGAGGGTGGTGGAGCCCCTGAGTGAACTTGTGACCTCTCTACTCTGGACTGTTAATCAAGTCAGTATGTATTAGGGATTCTTTGTTACAGAAGCTTAGCTAGTAACCTAAATAGTTAGGATATTAAAATACACACCCACTGTAATCTGAGTCAAGTCACTTCACCTCATGAAACTTCGTTTCCTAATCTGCTAAATTATGAAGTTGGACTAAACAAATCCTATTGCGTCTTCTAGTTCTGACCTTCAGAAATTTATGAAGGCGCAAAAATTTCTCCAAGTGCCCTGCCGTTTCACGTGTGGATTACAGGTTGAACCATGCTTTAGTCTTCCTCCCGAGACTCAGGGAGCCTCAGCCCAGGAGCCATTTGGAAATGCTCTGCCTTTGGGTGGCACTGACTCTCTATAGCTCTTTCATCAGCTATTGAGAAGAATGCCACCAAGACTGCTTTTGTCCTCTGTTCTGCCAATCAACCATTTGTTCTTCCTGAATCTGCAGTACCCCTTTCAGCATTGCCTTGCATAAATGGGGTGATTCTTTGATTGCCTCTTTTCTAGGCTTTCTGATTTTCTCCATTTTCCTTCCGCAGTCTCTCTGAAATTTTTTTTCTGTGTCATGCAAACTCAGTTTTGGATGCTATTTCATTCCTTCCCAAAGACTAGGGTTGTTTTCCTACTTAATATTCAAGAAGCATTCTTGAAGCTCATCTCTTTCAAAAAAAGCCCGTGAAACTCTCCAGGGCTCAGCCGATGACTTAACTTCAGGCTTTGTTGTGTCTCTGCATTCGGATTCTTCGTGTAAACTAGTTCTGAAGCAGGGCTATACTATACGGGCTCCTTTTATCACCCAGTACCTTCAGCATAGCACTGCAATAGATGTGAAACTTACCCAATTACCAACCTTTAGAGATACTTAGGTGTTTTTCACTATATAATGCAACTAATATGTGAATGTAGTATTATAAATATAGGTGGCAGCCTAAATTGGGCTTTGATGAAATAATCTACAAGGTAATATGTGACATCAGAATCTGGGCCCTACTCAATAATAAATGATGGATCCCCCCCAGCCCCCAAAAAGAGTAAATTATAGCTATAATAGGGTAGATATACCCAAACTTTACTATTACTTTTGCCCAAATTGGAAAGCATTGAGTTCAGTTCTGGTGGAAGATGGACATGTAGCAGGGAGGGCAGAGGAAGCAGAGCACTCATATTAAGGTGTTTAGGTGGAGCAGAATGGAAAAGACCTAGCCCCAAGGACCTGGAGGTGACTCACTACCTCAACTATCTTGAAGAACTCGCTTTCTCTCTCTCATCTTAGTTTCCTTGACTATAAGGTAGAGACAACAATAATTATCTTTTAAGGACTGCAGAAGGAAATAAACAAAGTAGTGTGCGCAAAGTCCCCTTAGCTCTGTAGGCATGTGGTAGACCCTCATCAATGTTGGAGTTGTTGTTGTTAATATCACATAGTTAATTAACACCGACTTGCCCACCTAGACTCCTACAAATTCCCTAGTCAGAACTGGTGTTTATAAACCAGGAGGCAGGATATGGAATCTCTGAGCTCCAAATGTGGGCCACTCTGTGGTTGTATGAGAGAAACGGTCCTTGTGGAAAAAGAACCAAAACAGAAGTCTGAAGAGTCATGTTTACAAACAGCTTTCATGTTAGGCTGGTTAAAATGGTCCTTCATTTTCTCATCACAGTCAATATCAACCTTTTCTTTCCTTTTCTAAGTACCTGTCCTACTTATGTCACTGAATTCTTGTCTACTTCTTGCTTCCTATATACCACTTACTATACTCTCTGAAGGCTGCCACATTTGGGTCATGTTTTCAGATGTAAATTCTTCTCCTTTATCTTGCTAAAGCTCTGTCAGGGGACAGCAACTGGAGAAATAAACATGAGAAACTCAAAGTCCAAAAGAGAGGAAAGTATATGGAAATATAAAAATAAATACAGAAAGAGAAATTAGGGATAAAATTTGTGCAGATGGACTACTTTTAGTGTGGCAAAGAGAAAAGAAGACTGACTTTTGCTGTTTCATTTGGTCAAAGATGATAATTTGGATGATTGAATGACATGGTTTGGAGTTATACAGAGCACATATCTTATTGGATAATTGAAATCTCTCTCACTGACTTTGAGCTAATAGATTCAGTCCTTAAAGCTCAATGCTGTCAAATTCTGGAGTTACAAATCAAAAGGAGAAACAGTAATCTTAGGGGAAAAAAAGACTCATTAAACAAAGTAAAAACTTTGTCCTTTGGAAGTTCATAAGTATATTTGGTTGGCCATTGCTATATAGGAACTTTTTGAATGTTGGTGGCAGTAACGGGGCAGAAATTAATCAGCTGGGGCTGGTTTTAAGAAATGGCTTCAGCCCCTAAGTGGTTTGCCAAGTTTCTGTTAAACATCTCAGATTACTGAGGACACAAATCAAAATCACTTATCAGCAGTTCTTCTAAATAGCAAGGAACATATATTAAAGAGGCCATGAAGGAATTTCTAATGAGAAAAAATGCTCCTACTTTTTGAGAAATTAACTGCTCCAATAAATTGCAAAGATAAAGTAGGAAAAGTTATCACAATAATGTCTGTTGTAATAAAACTAAACTGTACAACTGATAACAGTTAAAATGCCAGAAGGTGAGTTAATGAAATACCATTCTCCTAAAAGCTTCTTTGGTCCTTACTCTGAAATATAATTCTGACACTCACATATCAAGGATATGGTGGAAGCTATATGGAAATACTGTATATTCACATGTTCTACAGATTCATTACCTATGAGCTTCTGAATATATATAAAGTTCAAAAAGCAGAGTATATTAAATGAAACTTTCAGGAAGGTGAAATAAAATCATCCTACGACCTAAAATTGATTCTTAAAGTGTAAAAGAGATGAAAGCCATGGTAGAGAGAAATCAGTCTGAATTGCTAGCTGGCATTGGAAAATTTCTATCAAAGATGACAGGAACAGGGCAAAGACGGAGTCACTGAAGTCTTCCTAACACAGTCTGTGGATTCCTGAACATAGGAGAGGCCTGAAGCTTCTGCTATAATTTTCAGCAAATTCCCAGGCAACTTAAATATTGTAGCAATGTAGAGGAATTCATAAAGATCATGAAAGAGCAGACAAAAAAAAAAAATAGAGCAAACCAACAAATAGCACAAGTAGAAACTGGAAAGTAATCTTAAGTAGGAGACTTTGGGGCTACAAGTTTTACTGTGCATTATTGAACTTCTCCCATACATAGGAACCATCAAAGTGGTCCAGGATGGTGAATATACGTGTGTATGTACGTGGAGAGAGAAAGATAAGGGGAAGGGACAAGAGAGGAGAGGGGAGGGAGGAGCAGACCAATTTAAATCGAGAAAACCTTAGAAAGGCAAAAATACTATACGCATGCATGCTCAGACATCAGGCTAAAAATCTCAGGGCCAGCTTCTTGCGACATGGTAAAAGCCAAATGGTCCAGGACATCTTTCAAACAAACAGTAGAAGGGAAATTAACAGAGCCTTCTCCAGTTACTATTAGTACCACAGGAGCCAGTCAAGTGCCCTCTACACATAACTATATTCTGACTAATTAAATAAAAACAACAAAAGCAGTGAAACAATTATCCAAGAAATAAATGAAATTGCAATCCACCAAAACTCTCTAAGAAAAGGCATGGAGAAATAGTGCAGACCATGACAGAAACAAACCTCTCTGCTCGGCGCCATCTGTGCCACCCATCAGCTGGTAATAATGTGACTCTGAGTAGCAATAGAAATAATCAAAGGAAGAGCTTTAAGAAGGCATGGCAACACTAATAGGTTCTTTTCTGGGTTTCTGGTCTTTGTTTATGGATAATTATAATTTGGCAAAGTGTTCAGAGGCCCATCATGTGAATGTCTCCCTTGTGTTTCATTTAAGCAACGGCTCACAAAGAACTTCAGCTTACCACCATGCCAAATAAATGCTTGTAGGAGAAAATCTCCAAACGATATGTGGATTTAACATTGTAAGTTGATTTAATGTATCACAGCAATTTCTCCAACCAGATTGCAACATAAGTGTGTTTAATATGTTTATCTGTCCAGGCAATTTTGGTGATCTTATATATTTGAAACAAATCTTGCTTTCAAGTTATGGCTGTTTAATTTTACCCTATTTTAAACATGGCTTTAATGCACATAAGAAACACTTATTCTGAGAATAAGGAGGTATTTTATGAAATAGGCATGAAAACAAAAAAGCTAGCTAAACTACACTCATTTGTATCAAGTCAGCTCTACCTTCAAATATGGCTTATCTTTTTGTTAGAAACGGATTCTCTGAATATCAATATATCAGCTGGTATTCTCCAGTTGCATGCAACAGAAATGAATTTTGGTTGATTTGAGCAAAAAATAGAAATTGATTAAGAAGATAGAATTGCTCAATGATTCAAAGGAAGTTGAAGAACCATGTGTCAACAAGGGCAGATAAAGCCGTTCCAGGAATGTAGGTAACAAGAACTAATGGGCAGTTTCTTCAAAGTGCTATCCTTAGGATGAGTGAAATCTGACCGTTTAAAATCTCTGTGTTGCTCAGCTCAATATTCAAATTCCTAGAAGAGAATTTAGTTATGGTCTCGCTTAAATCACTTATCTACCCTTTGCCAGCGGGAAGGCTGAGACACATGTTTGGTCAGTTACCACAACTGTAGCTAATAAGGGAAATTGAGCTTCTGTTTAAGAAGAAAAGAAAATAGATGCTGGGAAGACATAAAGCAATCCTATGCCTAAATGCATTCATGATTAGAGATTAGTATATAAAAGATTATGAAAAACTCAACATGATGAATAGTTCAGGGATAGTTTATGCTTTTTAAAACTTAATTTATAAAAATTAACTGTTCCATTAAAAATGATACAGGAAATAATGTTAAATGCATCCATATTGAGCCAATATTAGGGATACACTATATTCTATGGATTAGGTACTGTAATAAGAATTTTAACATGTATTATCTCATTAAATTATCACCTAAAATTTCTGTTAAAATTGATATTTCTATTTTGAGCTTATGAAAATTGAGGATCAGAAATTTATGTTGACTTGTTTATTGTTATTCCATACATAATTTTTATCCACTTTGGTTATGTTTTTATTATTTGTCCATTTTGGGTGTGCAGAATGACTCCATTGAACTAACGGTTTCAGAGCACTAACCTTGTTTGTTAGCACTAACTTTCACTAAAGTAAAAACAAAAAATAAGACCTGGGTAATAGTGCAAAAAAGGACACACTGCTGTCATTAGGTAGCCATCAGTATTGAAACTACATCTGTAAATTTGGAACTTTATCTATAGGATGATGAGTTCAGCATACTGAACACACACTTACCGCCATTCCTTCCAGAAGTCTCACTAAAATGAGAATAGAATAAAGGTATCTATTCACCAGTAAACCAGAGAGGACAACAAATTTTTGGAACATAGAGAGCAGAAGAGGAGTTAACAAGACAGAGAAAGTAGAATGCTGATATATTTTCTAAATTGAAGATGCCATTTATTGTAAGATGCTTCATTAGTTTGTTTTGTTAAGAAAAAATCGTTGCCAAATATAATTATAAATTTATAATTACAAATGTCCAGTTATACGTTGCTGTCTAACAAACCATCCCAAACTTAGTAGCTTAAACCAACAATAATAATTTCACTAATATCTCTCACGATTCTGGGGGGTTGACTGGGCCTGGCTGGGTCAGGATCTCTCAGGCAGTTGTGATCAGAACTGGGGTTAGAATCATCTCAAAGGCTTCTTCACTCACACAGACAATGATGACTGCTAGCTGTCACCTGAGACTTCAGCTGGGCTTCTTGGTGGAGACACTTACAATACACCTGTTCATGTAGCCTGGGCTTCCCCATGATAGCTGAGTTATGAAAGCAAACATCCTGAGAGAGAGCTGGGCAGAGCCATGTTACTCTTTATGACCCATGTCTTCAAATCACACAGCCTCATTTCCACACCACACTCTTGGTTGAGGCAGTCACAACATTTCAACCAGATTCAGCAGCAGAAGACATACACTCCATGTCTACATCAAAGAAAGACAGGGTCACAGTCAAAGGGATAAATGGGGAGTTCGAGATTTTCAGATAATAACTAATATATATAAAACAGATGAACAACAAGTTCATACTGTACAGCACAGGGAACTATATTGAATATCTCATAGTAACCTACGGTGAGAAAGAATATGAAAATGAATATATTTATTTTCATGTATGACTAAAGCATTATACTGTACACCAGAAATTGACACAACATTGTAAACTGACTATACTTCAATAAATACATACAAAAAACCACCACCACCAACAAAAAACACACAAAAAATAAATAACAGGTGGGATGGAAGGTATTGTTGCAGCTGTCTTTGGAAAATACAATCTTCTATAATGCAAATGACCGTAATACAGTTCCCCACATTCAAAAATGTTAGAAAAATTTAAAAATATATCTAAGGATCAATAAACATGGTAATTATCTACAGTTGAGAAAATATCCAATGAGAAGCAAACAAGTCCATGTTGCCGGTTCCTAGAAGGCTCAGGAATCTGAGGCCTCAGCCACTTTGGAAGTTCTCCTTAAGACCTATAATAGGTTGAACATTTAAAGAAGGAACAGTTAGATTTGTGGAACTCTTTCCTCATCCTGTATAGCTGGGTAATGATCACCCTCACCTCAGGCAGGAGAAAACTTGCCTTGGGGGGGAATTAAGCCAAGATTCTCAAGATGAGAGGCATAGTACTGAAAATAAAGATAGTAAAAAAGTCCACACATTGGACAGTAAGATCCTCATCCTTCCCCTTGTTAGCTCCAAGAACTTTGGGATGGAGCTTAATTTTCATCCTTTCCCCTCTACTGTCTTTTACCAGCAGTGGATTGGAAGATTCCTCTCTGGAGATATGAGGATGACTGCTAAGCGAGTAGCGCCTAGGAAGTGCACAGCAAAGAGTGTTATCACCCCAACCCAATCACCCTGCAGTGAAGCCTGGTCACAGGGAACTGCAGTCATCTCTTGAGAGCTTTAACTTTAAAATATGAGTGGGGAGCCAGGCATCATCAGACATGTACGGAAAACTTCAGCATGGATATAGGGCCATTGAAACAAATCACACAGAGACATTGTCAAAGAGATAGACAGGGAGCAGAACAAACCTTAAAACAAGCAAACAAATCAACCTGAACCTTTAATCTTGGAGAGATAAGAGACTAGCACCACATTCCTGAAATAAGAACAGCATTATGTAAAAAGTAAACAATTTAAAGAACAACTAATGACTTGAAAGGATAGCTTCCATTAAAAACCCAACAGAAATGTCATTTTTAATATTATGATAAAGACATGTAACATGTAATCTACCCTCAAGTGATTTTTAGGTGTACAATTCAGTACTGTTGTCTATAGGCACAATGTTGTACAGCAGATCTTCCATAACTGGAACTTATTCATCTCCTATAACTGAAATTTTATACATGTTAATTAGGAACTTCCAATTTCTATCTTCCCCCAGCCCCTGGAAACCACCATATTATTCTTTAATTCTACACTTTTGACTGTTTTGTATACCTTATATAAGCGGAATCATGCAATATTTGTCCTTCTGTGACTGGCTTATTTCATTGAACATACTGTCCTCAAGGTTAATCCATGTTGTTGCGTATTGCAGGATTTTCTTCTTTTTTAAGGCCGAGTAATATTTGATTGTGTATATATACTACACTTTCTTTATCCATTCATCCGTTAATGGGCATTTAGTTTGTTTCTACATCTTGGCTACTGTGAATGACATGGCAATAAACGTAGAACTGCTAATACCTCTTTGGGATTATGATTTCAATTCTTTTGGATAAATACCCAGAAGTGGAATTTACAGATCATATGGTAGCTCTATTTTTACTTTTTTGTTGAACCTCTATACTGTTCCATAGTGGTTATACTATTTTGCTTTTCCAACAATAGTGTGCAAGTTTTTCAATTTCATCAATACTTATTATACTTATTGCCTTTAAAAAAAAATAATAACCATGCTTGCATGTGTGAGGTGATATCTTATTATGGTTTTGATTTGCATTTCCCCAATGAGCAGTGACATTGAGCATCTTTCCATGTACTCTTTGGCCTCAACAGCAGTCTTTAAGAAATAGAATCAAAAGGTCAACATTTAAAAAAATTTAGATAAGAAAAAATGTATAATAAATGATAATTCAAGAGGTTAATCATCTGGCTAATATAAATTCCAGAAAAAAGAACAAGAAAAATTGAAAAGAGGAAATTATTTAAGAAATATTTCAAGGAAATTTTTCAGAATTGAAGACCCACTGGTGTACAGAACAATGATGAAAAAGGAAAAGAGTAAAAAATACCCACAGTAAGATATATCATCATAAAGTTTATGAAACTAGAATAAGTTAAGGTCCAAAAACTCCCACGGAGGAAAAGAAAAAAACAGGTCATATGGAAAACTTGCAGAACCAGACCGGCAACTGACATCTTAAGCAAAACTAGAAACTAAATAACAACTGAATAATGCTTTCAAAATCTTGAATACAGGTTTTTTTTTTTTTTTCCCAACAGAAAATTCTATACCTAGCCAACTATCAATCAAATATAACAGTGGAAGAAAGACATTTGTGAACAGGTAATTTTTCAATATATTTATCTCAGGTCACTTTTGTTTTGGCAATTATTCTAGCATCTCAGATTATATTTCATCAAAACAAAGAGATAAACAAGAGAGAGGAAGACCCAGAATTCAGGAAGAAGTGGGTCCATCATCAAGAGAGGAGAAAGGCAGTCTTAGGGCGAGAGCAGCCTCACCGGACTCAGACACAGGTCGAGAATGGAGTGGGAGCATGGGGACCTTCAGGAAAATGTCTTCAAGGAAAATGGATAAACAGGTAGATACTCTAATGTGCTTGACCATGTGGAAAAGAGAATTTGAAAGTGATCTGATACTTCTGAAGAGTTTGTTAAAAAAAAAAAAAGAGTGAGAGGAACACAGACAGTTAAGCCAAAATTAATTCGAGAAAATTATTTCAATCTAGAAAAAAACAAAATATTGCACAGGAAGCGTCACTGAAATCTAGTGTTCAGGAGGGAAAAATAATTACTTAGCAACCATAATGTAAACATTAAGAATTGCTTTATCTGAGCAAATTTAATATAACTATGTTGGGAGAATGAAAAAATGTAAAGTAGGTGGTGGGGACATTTGGGTGTTGAGTCTCCATATTTCATAACAGGAAGATAATAAATAATGTCTGAACTTAATAAACCAAGAAATAGAAATATTAGTATGCTATTGGAATTCGGAATTGAGAGGAAAAGGAGAGGGTTGCTATATTTTACATTTGTTTTTAGTCTTGTAGTATTAATTAACTTTTAAAAATGATGCATAGGTATTATATTGATAGAAACAACTTTTAAAAAGGTAAGTAAAGATTTGCATTTTAGAGAAATACAGCCTGAATTTTCAATTCTCTACTTATTACCTGGTTGCCCACTAGCAAACTGTTTTTCTTCCAGAGTCTCAGTTTGGAGTATGTAATGTGAAGACAATTAGCAGTTTCCATACAGAATGCTTGAATTAGTTATTTCACTTACTTGTCATGAAGCTCCCATGACTTTTTATGCTCTTATTATTCCCATTTTACATATGGGAAAAGTGGGGAGCAGAAAGGTTGAGCAATTCGTCCAAGTAAGTATAGTAAATAGGTGATGAAAATGGAATTTAAACTCAGGTGGCAAAATACAGAAATAAGTTCAACTCTTGCCATTGCAAAATTAATTTGGAATTTAAATAAGAGCACCTAGCACTGTGCTTGACAATATACATGTTCAATAAATATTTATAAGTGAATGAGTGAATGTTCATTGAACAACTTCATTAAGTGCATAAAACACACATAATGATCCATTTTATAATGCTGATGTATTGAACTCACACAGTAGTTATCCAGACATTACCAGAGTTTTACTGTAGGATTTGGACACTTGGGTTGAAATATATAGCCACACAGCTACTAAAGCATCTACAATTTAATAAATTATACTATAACGGCGGTTTACTATTAATTTATACTGCTGCCGAGTTAGAAAAAGTTCGCAGATTGTAAGGGATATTTTTCATTACGAAAGCTCAGGCAGGTAAAGACATTTCTACTGTTAAATACTAGCCAGGAACTATGTTTTTCAAATCTGTGTTTCAAGAAGGAAATCCTCCACTATCAGTTCTTCCTTCTCATCTTTGTACTGGATCAATTTCCCTATTGATTATGCTAATGTGCGTCACATCAGACTTGCCTCCCAGAAACGAGACTGTCTAGAATTGAAAGTCTGTTAAGGGGTATGAATGGATTTCTTATCACCCCGGTTAGGTTGGCTTTTTTACAACATTTTCATCAATTTTTGAAGGAGAATGTTATCAAAGCCAGTTTAGATTACATTTCAGTCAACAGTTAATTATTATATATCCAAAAAAAGTTCTGCCGTTAGATGTTTAAAATCCTAAATGCCTCAGAGAGAGTTTAAAGAATGACAGCAACACCACCAACACAAAATTAAACATTTTTAAAGATGTAAAAGTCTGTAGGAATATTGTGTCAGTCATATGTAGAAATAATGCTGAAGAAATTTGGCTTTTTTAAAGACTTAAAAAGAAGTGCTGAAAAGGGGTTTGTTCACTGCTGAGAGGTATTTCATGACCAGATCTAGGAAGTGTAATTTGACACACAGAACTCTTAATTCTCAGTCCCATGTTTTTCCTTCTCTGCCATATTGCCTCCTATTTTAAAAGTCCCAGTGGATATTATGAAATATAGAATCAAGTTATTAAAGATTATTAAATGTGAATGTTAAATAAAGAACATTATCACTAGCTACCCATTTATGTCCCCATGATACCCTGTTAAAAAAAATCCCAGGAGTTTAAACAGGAATCTGATTTTTAACAATGTCAACTTTTTTTCACCAGACATGTAAACCAACTTCTCATTACTGCTCATGACTACCAAGCTCTTAGAATTGGTTTTGTTTTCATCTGAGCTTTTAAAGAATTAGTTCTGAGTGAAGAAAACTGAACTAAGAAATAACCTTGATTTTCACAAGATGGATATTAGGAAAATTTATTTTACCATTTTTTAAAAAAATTTTTAATGGGACTATCCACACTACCTGAAGTTTCTTTGGAATATATCTTGGCATTTTTTTATAAGGTGTACATTTCAGTGTATATTCATTCTTACCTCTCTTAGGCAAAAGAAATAAAATCCTGGAATTTCCCTGTAGTACATCAGGGATACTGAACTTGAAGTAATTTTTGGTTTACTTCTTGCTGGTATGAATGGCTGTTGGGTGCTAATAAAAAAAAATTGGCTTATTGGTCAACAACTTTCAGAAATACATCATGGGTTGGTTTTGCACATACAGAATCTCTTTTCCATTCCTATTAATCAAAACATTATCAATTATTATGTCTCCTTTTAGCATTTATTTTAGTTGTCAAGATTCAGGAGGGAACTGTTATATATTAAAAAGTGTAGTTAATTTGGGTCATTCAGGTTAAAACTTACTCGTAACATCATTGTGCAACTGTGACTGCACTTACCAAGAAATCAAAAAGAGGAATTCTGTAAATGTCTTCAGAATGCATCTCTTTAAAAGAACATGACATAAAAAGTGTATGTAGGACCACTTCATCTCACAATCTGAACAGACTTTATCACCTTGGATTGCTTCAGGGAAATGAACACTGATATTTAAGCAAGTGATTCCTTGGGTCGAATGATTATAAAAAGGAAAAAAAAAAAAGGATCTGGAAAAAGTTCAAAGAGATGGCATCTGACTTTGGTTCTGCACCCATCCAAATATTACCATGGTTACTGTTTGGGAACATCTCCTAATGGGAAAGTTAATTGACCTAAGACGTGATAGGTTTAGGATATTCTAACATTGAGCAGGTTGCTTGAGGATTCAGACAGTATACTGGCTTGCTGTTTGCAAAGCTGGTGAGATGGCTTATTTGAGAGAGATACAGGAGGAGCAGACTAGAGAAGCAGGAAGATTGCATCATGGCATTCCACAGCGTGCCTTTATAATTTATATACAAGTTGGTGGAAGATCACTGAATCAAGAAAACTTAATTTTGACAGATCTGATGTATGGTCTATTTTGGTTAACCAAAAGGAACACATACATTTACTACATTAGAGAAATTTCCAGTATTTTTCTCTCAGCCATGAAAATCGATTTTGATGTGATTACACTCAGAGCCTGCTTGATATGCCTCTGACAGGACAAAACGGATAGAGACCGTGGGTGGTGCAGAATGTGGGAAACTGTGGTGAAGCTGGACTCTGTGTCAAACTGAAAATAATAGGATTCGAACACCAATTAGGATAAGTTTTGTGAAAACAGACCTAAAGTAAAATAAATGATGACTGTGTTGTATTTAAATGGTGGGAAAAAATATGCCCTCCATCAAGTAACCAAGGATTTTTATCATTCTATTTTTGCCATAAGCTTTATCTAGAGAAGCATAAGGGTAGCACTAATTGTAACCAGTGAATACTTTAGTTATCTCTTTAGTAAAAATATTGAGCCCTCATTATATGCAAGGCGTTTATTTAAGAAATCTCTACTGAGGTTTAGAGTTGATAGAGAAAAAAGTAAGAATTAGAGACTATGTGATGGTAGCTGAAAATTTTATTTCTGTTCCTTTTCAGAGCTTTTCTCTTACTATTTGTAAAACTATCCCTACTTTCTTTCTTTCATTCAATAAATATTTATTGAGCATCCAAAGGCAAGACATTTATCTAAGTATCTGGGACACAAGAACAAACAAAGTAGACAGGACTTGTTCTCATGGGGTGTAGAGTCTAGTTGGGAATGCAAACAAGTAAAGAGGAATTACAGTAAATTGTGGTTAAGTGCTGCGATAAAAGAAATGTGGTGCTCTAAGGGAGTACCCAAGAAGGAATGCCTATTCCAGTAGGGACTTCTTCTGAGATTTACTAAAAGAAATCTTATTTAAATAGTGCCTTAGAGAGTGAATAATCTATTCAGTACAAGTTAGTTAATATTAGGGGGCTGAAATAGGAAATCTGTGAGGTGGGAGGATATCAGGAAGAGGAAATAGCATGCTCACGAGTCAAGAGGGGAGAGAGTGTATGACACAGGCAAACAAGGTGGAGTGCTCATATTGCCTGGAGTGTAGAATGTGACAGGTTGGGTAGAGGGTGGTAATGAAAGAGAAGATCATAAGTGTAAATGATGGTCATGTAATGCAGGGGCCATAGGAGTAAACCACGATGAGGGACTCTGACTTTTGCCTGAAGGAGAGAGGGGCTGCTGGATGGTTTTAAGTAGCAAATATAAATTTAGATTTGCACTTTTGTAAGAATGCTCTGACTACATGGAAGAAAACGGATTGGCTGTAAACCAGACTGGGAACAGGAAGAAAGTTGGGGACTGTTTCGGTAATCTAGGCAGGAGACGGGGGTAATCTTAGCAGGAATATTGGTAGTGGGTATTGGGAGATGAAGTTGATTGTAAAGGTTTTTGGCTTTTGATTTGGTGTTCATTATTTTGGAAGATGACTTGTTATGAATATGTAGTTGATTGCATCTGAGGGTTAAGGAAGAGTCAAAATGACTGCAGCAAAACAACTAAACATACTGTTAGAAGCATCATCAGTTTTACAAGAGGTAGACACAGCTCCTAAGTTCTCCATTTCTTCTTATTTAAAAGAAAGGAAGGAAGGAAGGGAAGGTAGTAGAAGGAAGAAAAGAAGGAAGGAAGGAAGAATGATACAACCAAAGAAACAAACCCTCTCTCTCTCTACATATATATATATATATGAAAAGTTATTTGTATATAATATATATGTATGTAAACTGGGACTAATTTAGCACAGAGCTAAGGCTAAAAAGCCAGGGGAAAGCAGATTTGCTGGAAGGTCAGTGATTTTGGTCTCCTGCGTAATCAGCATTAGCACCAAAGCCATTAAAAACCAGTAAGAAGCCGAAGGAGAGCTTGAGCCTGCGGTGTTGAGCCTAAGTCCTCTGAAGGGTCTGAGATGCATTCAGGTTTCTGAATTCCATTGACTATTAGCACAAAAACTTCCCAAACCTTTAATTTATGCTTTTAGGGCTGTAACTCATGAAGTTCAAACAACAAACACATAATTTAACAGAAGAAAGCAATCCCTCATGTCTGAGCATCAGTAAAGAGGAAAAAAAACAAGGAATTAAGCAAAAAATCCTTCCAGTTGATGGCAATGCCAGACAGGGAAAACAGAAGTGGGTTTACTTGAGATATAATGAGATAGAAACTGCTGTCTTAAAGGTCCTCAGTTAAGAGCATATTAGAAATGAACAAATACATTTTAAACTACACAATTCTAAATCTAAACACACAGTGTTTGAAATAAAAGCTGTGACTATATCAATAGCAGAATGATTACAGCTGCAGAGAGAACTGGTGAACTAGAATATATGTCCAAAAATAATAGGAAACAGAGAAACAAAGATGGAAAATATGAATGAAGGGCTGCATGATATAAAGGTGGTTTTAATATACATGAAACTCAGTCCCAGACAAAACAGAGTAGAGGCAGTATTTAAAGTGATAATTGATTTTTCAATATTGATGAATACATAGATCTAAAAATCCAGAAAATGATAAATCTAATATAAATTACAAATATAAAGAAATTGAAACTGAAGCACATTGTAGTGAAACTGCATAAGAATAAAGACGAAAAGAAACCTACAACAGTCTAAGAGACATGGTAAATGTTCAGTGATATTAGCTCTTTTGATGATTAATTTATTTCACTTTATGGGACTGCTTCCCTGGACCTTGGCAATCCTAGCAGCTCACATACAGTCCTCAACTGGCAGTCCAAGTTAGAGTTCAAATAAGTATTCCTCTCTTTTTTTTGAGATACATTTTTTTCTTTTATTGAAGTATAGTCAGTTTATAATATGTGTCAATTTCTGATGTACAGCATAATGCTTCAGTCATACGTACACATACATGTATTCCTTTCCATATTCTTTTTCATTATAGGTTACTATAAGAAACTGAGTATAGTTCCTGTGCTATATAGAAGAAACTTGCTGTTTATTTTATGTATGGTAGTTAGAATTTACAAATCTCGAACTCCCAATTTATCCCTTCTTACCCCCTTCCCCCCCTATCCCCCAGTAACCATAAGTTTGTTCCCTATGTCTGTGAGTTTGTTTCTGTTTTGTAAATAAATTTATTTGTGCCTTTTTTTTTAGATTCCACATATGAGTGATATAATGTGGTATTTTTTTTTCTTTTTCTGGCTTACTTCACTTAGAATGATGATCTCCAGGTTCAGTATGCTTCCCTTGGCTTGGCATAACCTCTTGGGCACTTCTCTGAACTAGGCACTGAGCTCATAGTATGTACATGCTGTTTCATTCAGCCCCCTTGGCAGCCCTCTGAGGCTGACACCACTCTTCTCACCAGAGAGAGAGGATGCCTCGACTTGGGGAGGTTTTAGATTTGCCCAAGGTCATGTAACTAGAGGTGACAAAGCAGAGGCACAATTCTTTGACTTATGACAGCAGGTACGTTTTTCCTCTGAACATCCTCTCTTGTATAAAATAAATAAAAATTAAAAAGTGAAATCTTTTATTTCATATTCTAGTGAGGTCTACATTAGAATACCTTCAACTTACAAAGCAGATATATTCTTTTATAATCCTAAAATTAAAATAATTAAAAAGCAGCCAAATAGAAAAAAAAAAAGGACAGACAAATGAATAATTACAGCATCATTGGGTGTCAGAGATTAGTTGCAAGATATCTTCAAAGTACTGAGGGAAATAACTGATGACATAGAGTGGTATAACCAGGAAAATAAACCTTTGAAGAAAAGCATGAAATAATACCATGTAAAGATAAATAAAACTGAGAAGTTTCCACAAAGAAAACTGATCTAAAGAAAATTCTATAGAGTGTATTTAGGGAAGAAGGAAAGTCAAAATAAAACATAGTACATGCATATTATGCAAGTCAGAAGGAAAGTGATCAAATTTAAAGAGTCCATGGTTCTTAAATTGTTATCTAAGAGGACTAAAATACTGATTAATTTTGGACTTTCTAAAACTAAATGTGAATGATAAAATTTTAAGGTCTATAGAAAAAGAAAACAGGGAATTAAGAAAAAACATGGAATAAAATTTTAAATAGTAACAAGCATGATAAAAAGAAAACAACTATAAATTAAAAAGTGAGATAGTAGGTAAAAGCATAATACATCATCATTATAGAAATAAATATAGATTATACTCATTTAGGGACAGGAATTAGCTAATAGAATTTTAAGTGCCGTTATATGCTGTTTATAGAGACAGGGCTGAAAATGAAAGATATGGAAAAACCTTAAAGTAAAATGATAGGAAAGATATAGAAAACAAATGTTAACCAAAAGAATGCTAACATAACTATTTTAGTAAGAAAAATATATCTTTAGATCAGAAGCATTTTTAGGGATATATACTGTCCCTAGTTTAAGGATAAATTAATGATAGGAGGCTATACCAGGATTCTCTAATAATTATATATTATATGCTTCTAATAAACCTGTCTCAAAATAAATAAAATGTTGACAGAGCTACTGAGAAAGATTAACAAAACCATGCTGTGGCAATTTTGAGACACTTTTCTCAATTCTTGACAGATTAAACTGGAAAAGATAATTAATAAAAAAACAGAAAATTTCAACTAAATTATACATCTAGAGTTAATAGACTTATTTATATGGAGCCCTGAGCCCAAGAATAAGAGAATATGAATTCTTCTCAAGCATCTGAAACATTTACAAAAATTAGGTACCAGATAATAATGAAGTTTTCAACAAATTTCAAAATATAGTCAAAATAAAGATCATATTTTCTGTCTACAGGCCACTAAGACCAAAACGATATTAAATACATAGCCATTTTTAAATAGATTGTGTATTATTCTAAATTGTTATACTTGAATGACAAAAAAAAAACTGCATATTCATACTTTTCCTTAGAAGGAAATTTACTAAGTGCTTATATTAAAAAAAAAAAAAGAAAAGCCAAATATTAATGAGGTATGTGCAACTAAAGAACAAAAACCTTAGTATAAAAGAAAAATGACATAATAAACCTATAAGCAGAATCAAAACTGCAAAATAATTACAGAATTATTTTAAAACACACACACAAGATAGTTATTTGAAGACACTAATAAATAGACAAATCTCTGGGAGGGTTAATTAAAGAAGAAGAGAGAAGAAAAAATGAACAATATTAAATGAGAAATATATTAAATAAGAGGATAGTGTTGAGAATAAAGCTCTTATTGGGTAACTATGCTGCTCAGTGACTTAGGAAACATGTGAAGAGAAGGAGGCTTGGGAAAAGACACTCGGACATTGCAGTTGAGGACTTTTTGGGACAATCAAATGATGGTGTCAAATAGCCAGCTGTCTTCCAGGCTTATAGAATGATCCATAGATAAAGTCAATCAGCAAACTTAAAAATATTGTAATCATTTTCTATATGCCACTGATTCTCTTAAGTAATACATATGTATGTTTTCTTCATTAATGTGTAAAACAAATTATTCTCACCTTTATGTGACAAATAACTGCTCTGAGGCATAAACAAGTAATTTCTCATCGGATACCTAGTAACTGGTAGAGTACGAATACAAACCTTGAACATAGTCTACTATCTCCAGAATTTGTGTTCTTAAACACTGTCCTACACATCCTCATCTGAGCTGGAGAGTTACAGATTGGGATCCATGATGCTATAGATTGGAAATGGATGCCCTGGAAACAGAAAATATTAGGCAGGGGGATTATTTAAAATAAGAAGGTAAAAGGGCTTAGGGCAGAATTCTAAAGACTGCCAATAATTAAAGGGTCAGCCAAGGAGAAAGGGAAGCTCACAAAGAGACGAAATGAAACGGTCAAGGAAGTGTAAGGCGAACAAGGAGAGTGCGGTAACAGATAAGTCATAGGGAGAGGGCATTTCAAGAAAGAAAGAGCAGTCAATAGTGTCAAACTCTGCCAAGTGTTCGGATAGATAAGGCCTGGAAATTATTTATTGGATTTAACTACAAGGCCATCATTGCTGACATTGACAAGAGCAGGTTCAGCACAGTGGGGGAAGTTGAATCCAGATTTCAGAAGGTTGTGGAGTGAAAAGGAGAAACAAAAATGGACCCAGAATTCAGACTTTTATGATATGTTTGGCTGTGAATGGGAAGAGAAAAATGTGTTGGTTACTGAAGGAGAACATGGGGATGATTTTTTCTTTCCAAAGAGTGTATTTAAATGCTGTTTATAAGAAATAAACCTACTAGTAGAAATTAAATATATAAGAGTAAGAGGATAATTTATTTTTTCATCAGTGACTTTTATTGTACTTAAACTTCTAAGATGTTTATAAATACTAACTTTTGCAATTCTCACCACTAGTCTATGCAGTAGGGATATTTCTATTCCCCATTTTACAGTTAAATTATGAGCATGAAGAGGTTAGGTCGAATGCTCAGGATTACTCAATTAGTGAAGAGGCACAGTTCAAATCAGGGCCGTGGCTTCTCCATTAGGCCAATTATCTTTGGGTAAGCAACAAAGCAAACATCTTTCAGAAGGAGCCGAAGGGATTCAGCCAACAATTTGAGAGGTGAACCTTGGAAAGGAGGAGGGACATTTCTTACACTGTAGTAGAAGGAAAGAGGTAATCTTGTGCAGAAGCACGTATGTTTGGGGCTGTAGTAACTGGAAGTTCAGAGGGTTTCCATGAAAAGAATTCTGTTCTTACTGTGAAATTTTCATTTTAAGGACATCTGTGAGAGATGGGTGAGGTGATAGGGTTAGAAATTTGAAGCAAATGGAGGTGGTTTGACATGTGTCATAGAGTAAAGGAAAAAATGAGCTTATTATGGACACAGGAGGACTGCAGGGCAGCGATGAGCCATTTTATATCAGTGACTACAGATTAGTGACAACTCCAGTGTGCAAGATTGTATATTTTTCCTCTAGCAGTGCTTAGAAGCTCAGAGCAGTAGTTTTCCATGAGGGTGTAACTTCACCAGGTGACAATAATGGAAGGGATCACAGAAAAATAAAGTTGAGGCTATTGACCAAAGACCAGTTTGAAGCGATTACACTCGGAATCCAAGCTGGATACAGAAGGCAGTGAATAGACAACTGTAAGCAGAGACAAAAGTACCCCCGGGCAGTGGTTCCTAATCTGCCTGCACAGTACTTGGGTTGCTTTTATAAAATATCAGAGCCTAAATCCAAAACCCAGAAATTCTGAAACAATTGGTCTTTGATAGGACAAATGGCGTCCACATTTTCTTAAAGCTCCCAGCGTGATTTGAATGTACCCCAGTCACAATCACAGCTTTGGGTGCTCCAGATAGATGGAAGAAGTGATGTAGGAAGAGCCGAGTTCAGGAGCTGGAGGAGTGGGAGGCTGCGGAGAGAGGGAAGTCGTTGACTTAATGAATTCAGAGAGAAGCCTTGCCCTGATGGGGACAAAGTCCAAGTGGCAGGCACACTGTGGCTCTTGGCCAGTATGAGACATGTCCTATATTGGCCTAGAAGTCACCCTGGATCATAGTGGGATTTCAGATGGAAAAGAAAAGTGTGAAATAAAAGCCATAGCCTTTAGCGGAATAAGAGGGTTAAATCAGAAGTTTGTGGATAATAGTGAGGAAGTAGTGATTTAGCCAGATGGCACACGCTTTCAAGAAGGAAGTTTTGTTTTCATTTTGTTATTGCTGTTTTTCTTTATGGAGAAGAAAGCATAAGCCTCAGAAGAAGCATGTTAGAGGTAGTTGGACTGTGAATCTATAACTTGAGATGTTTTGCAAGGCTCTAAAAACAGCAGCTGCCACTTAAGAAAGTGAAATCCTCTTGGAAAGGCCAAGTTGTAGTTAAACCAGGTATAAAGAATAAGGTCAGACAAAAAGGTTGAGGTTGCAGCATAGCTTTTTAACAAACATGGAGGAATAATAGGAAAAGGAAGAGAATGAAGAACAGTCATTAAAGTGAAACACAAGAAATTGAAGTGATGAGATATCTTGGAAAGAGAGATAATTGGACAGATTTAAATATGGAGTGTGGAGCATTCACATTAAAACTACAAATAAGACCTGAATGCACCTTACCATGTAAGTATTCTAATAATTCTAAAAGCGTTTCAATTTGTTGTAATTGTTTTTCACTGGATTCTATTTCGTTGTCCAGGGAAATATATCATCTTTAACTAATAATTATTTTGTTTTATATTCGCCAATATTTGTGCCTCCATTTCTCTTTATGTGGTTTCTCTATTAAATAAAATGCTTTTGATATAGATTTTCTTCAATGTATAAGGAAGTTACCTTTTAAATGTTTATGAGAAATGAACAGTTAGTTAATTTTATCAAATGCATTTTGGGCAACTATCAAGACAGTCACATGGTTTTTCTTTTTTGTACAATTGATTATATATACATATAATTTATTAATATACGATAAGCAATTGCCCTTGAATTTTTTGGACCCAGGCCATTTCATCATTTAATATTGCTGTTTTTATATGATACTAGGCACAAATTGATGTTTTCTTGAGGATCTTTAAATCTATAATCCTAAAACTGTGGCATTATGGTATACTTTTGCATGCTAATTTGAAAGATTTGGGGGCCTGTCTTTTATTTGCTTCATAAAGCATTTTCTATGTTCTGAAACTGTCTAAATAGCATAAGAATTATCTTGACATAACTTTCCCGTGAAATCATCTGAATCATCTTTCCCTGGTACCATTTTTAGAAGACCTTTTTCTTTAAGTTTCATGTTTTCTATTTGTCTTTATTTGATTTTTACATCTTAAGTTAATTTTGATAATTAATATATCTTTATATTCTACGACCTATTTTCCAATTTTGAGTTTATAGTGATTTTACATTGAAAATAATATTGTATGTGATTTTAATGTATTTTTTATTCCTAATGCTTTATAGTTGTGACTTCCTCTACTTTCATTTCCTTTCTTTCAATGAACATCACCAGGTTTGACTATCCTATTCTATTTTTTTAATCTTCATTTATATTTATTTTTCTATTCTGCTACTTTTTGGTTTTCTAACTCATTCTCTTCTGTCTGTATTTCTCATTTATTAATTCCTTTACTCTGCTTTACTCAGTTTTTGTTTTACTTTGTCATGAATTCTTGAGCTGAATGTTCAGTCTTTCATTTTCATTATTTCTTGCATAAAATATGTGCATTTAGGTATATGGAAATTTCTAGGTGGAAATTTGTCTGCATTCCATTCACGTAATAGGTGGTAGTTGCATTTATGGTGTACTCTAATAGTTGTCAGGACAAATATAATTTCTGCTTTGACCTCAGAGTTATTTATGATTTTTTTATTTTCCAAGCTTTTTTAAACATATATTTTTCTCATTAATATTTAGTTTCATTGCATTAACATCAAGATAATGTAACCCATAAACTGACTTCTTTTTAAATGTATCCAGATTTTGTGGGGGTGGCTATCGTATGTACAGTTTTTGTATAAGATCTGTGATGCCCAGCAAGGTATTTTTTTCTTCGTACTGTGGAATGTTTGGTATGTATGTATATAATGTATAAAAAAATAGCAAATAGTAATTATATTGTTTGATATGTTATAATGAAATAATATAGTATAGTAGATATTAAATTATATAACTATAACGTTAATTAGTAAATAACAAAATAACATGTAGTATACAATATATTTTATTAATTTATGACTTTCATATCCTGATGAACTTTTGCATACCAAATTTGTCAGACATAAATAAGTGTGCTACTAACTTCCATGAAAATAATATTTCAACTTCCGTAATTTTGAGCCAACTTCATTTGGTATGAGATATTTATATTACTGCAAATGTATACCATTGTGAGTCATTATTTTTATGAAATGACTACTTTTGTCTTATAAAATGCTCTTTGCCTTGAATTTTATTTGACCTTTGCTTACCTGACATTTATACTTACCTGAAAATATATTTGCTCATCCTTTACTTTTAATCAAGGAGTTTCACTTATCTTTAAGTGTTGTTACTTTAAATCTGACTCATAGGGCAGGCCTTGCGATGAGGCCAGAGCCCCCCAGTGCCAAGTCTCCAATCCTTTGTTTGCCCTGCTGCCTCTTCCATCTGCGCTGTTCTCTTCTGAGTCTCCTTCCTAGTGTGACCTTCCCTTGAGGATTTAATTTTGTCTACTCTACCCTCAACTGTATTCTCTGTACTTCATTCACATTTTTCTCAGAGCAATTTTATTATTGCATTCATATTTTTACATATGTCTTCACACAGTAGCTTTGTTTTCCTTGAAGACAAGAATTGGTGACTTTTTTTTTGAAGTACCTGTTAATGGATGCCAATAAATGCTTATGAAATAAACAAGTGAATAAATGAATAGATGGAAGTATCTTTAGGCAGCATCAGGAAAGAATGAGTTTTTTGCCTTTGGAGGCCTTAGAGGTACTTCCTAAACAAAATCCTGTAGTTTACAGTCACTTACTCAGACCTTCAAATAAAGCAAGTAAGGAAAAATACCAACCAAACCTATAAATGTCAAACTTGAATGAAATGTTTTAATAACCAATAGATATTGATTTTATACTGTGTAACTATACTACTTTCCTAAATTTAAAATCCTGTTGAGTCTCTCTGGGATGCCCATGGGTACATTTGCCTTTGAAAGTCACATTTTAAAATTAATGAAATTTATGTTCTTTATTAAAGGGGAAAAGGAAACCGCCTCCTTAAAGTTATGCTTTTCATAGTATGTTGCAAATCACTTCATCGTTCAATAGGAATTTGCTCATCCGATATTCTTGCATACCCTGCAAATGTATCCTTTGATATCACATATTATCACATATTATCACATATTATGTATGTACTTTTAGGCCATTATATGTTAATCAACTTAATGCTTTGGTTTTTATTCCATATACTTCATTTTGCATACTTGGGAAGATATAGCAGACAGCTTTGTAGTGTGTACCTCAGATTTGATAGTAACTATACTCTTATGGATTCCCACTAACATTTCCTGTTTTTTATGTTGACCCAGGTAGACATGGTCTGGCTCCACTGATGGATAATGTACAGTATTTCAAACCTTGGAGCAAAGGGTCCTCCAAATCATAGACCTTGTAACGCTATGGAAAGAACACTCCTTTGTGTTCTCGTCCTCGTGATGTCCCCATGTGTGCACTTGCATTGTTTCTTTACCCCTGAGTCTCAACTTCTTCAACAGATAAAATGGAAATGTTGTAATGGAGAAATCAGAGCCTCATTGGGGTCTTGAAAGATGACTATGATGAGAAAACTAGTGATAGGCAACTGGAGGGGCTCTAGGCAGAAAGGGGGGCAGAGGCAAGTTACTACATGGTAGAAATTCACTGGGGATTTAAACCAACAAATTTGGCAATGAAAAAAAAGAAAGGTAGAACATGTTACATTGCCCCAAATTGTGGAAATGTGAAGTGTTACATAACTTTTTAAAATCTGGCTTTTTTATATACTAATGTTGGTTCCTTTTTCTGTTTGTGTAATTATTTGATCTTTTTTTTTAACCTATATCTTATTTGACTTTTTCTTATTCATTTTCATTTTCTTCTCCTATATCCTGTTTTTGTTGTTTGTTTGTTTGTTTTGCTTTTCTGCTTTTCACAATAATCCATCTTCAAAACTCTGATGTCTACCTTTCTTTGGATACAAAAGAATTGTGAAAAGTAATAGATATCATTGGTACAAAACATGTCACCACTGGAAATTTTAAAGTATTTTGCCAGCAATATTTCATGGATTATTTCCAGTACTCTAATGGAAATGTAAATAAATGTACAATTTATTGTACTGTCTTTGCTGAAGACGAATCTGTCAAATGAGAATGTCTGGAGAGAGTGATAATGTTTTTATTCATCCATAAATTCAGCAATTCATTTAATCATTAAACTGATAATTATTGAGTCCTTTATGTGTGACATTCACTGTGTTTGGGGCTAGAGACATAGTCCCTGTTCTCCAGAACTTAAAACCAAGTGTGGAAAACAGACAGTAGACAAGTAAACACAGACCTAAGTATATAATTATAAATTGAGATTGATGCCATAAAGGAAAGGACAAACTGCTATAACAGACTACCAGAGGTAGACATAACTTGTATTGGATAGTCAGCGCAGGCCTGTCAAAGAGTATGTTCTTAATTACAAGCTCTGGCTTAAGTAATTCTCTGGGAAATACTCATCTCTCTTCAACAACTAAGGTAACTATTGTCTCTCAGGTCAACCACTAGGATTTTTCTTTTCTGGGGAATCCTGAACTGTTCATGTCACTAATGGGTTTGATTCAATTCGGTTTGCTGTGGAAGTGTATCAGGGTACATCTTAATTTGGAGTTCTGAACTTGAAACAAAAAAATACATTTTTTTGTCCTAACGTAAATATAATTTTGATTCAAGACCTCTATTTTTCCTAAGCATGAACAACTCGCAATACCTTTCTGTTTAGTCGTGTAATATTAAAGAGTTGTTTGTTTACATCAGACATGAGATATTTACAACCAATGAAAATTTTGTGACACTTTATGAGCAACATAGCCAAAGTAAAAATTCAATAAGCCAGTGGTTAGTAACTAATAAAATAAGGCAATTCTTGAATAATGCCAGCAAACCTGTGAATAGGTGCAACATTTAAGCAAAATGAGAAACTGAGTACACTTAAAAATGCTCTATGCTTTAATATGGTTTTTATCCTGGGCTTCTATGCATTTAAAACTCTTATTCTGAGGTGGTTTCAAAAGACTGCTAAAATGGTCCGTGGCACAAAACAAGTTAAAACTCCTCACCTAGAGTGACCTCTGATGATGGTGATGAGCAGTCTTAGTGACTTACAGTTGTGACTCTAGTTAACACATAAGACTAAAGTCAGGTACTGCAAAATGTTTTGATAATTTTAAGTGAAAGATGTAAAGCAAACGGATAATGTGCTATTATTGTCAGTTTGAAGGGTATGCTTTTGGAAATTACAGCATTTTCCACAAATAGTCTTGGCTAAGATAGAGGTTCTGTCTGTCCTCTTTTGTCAAGTCAGGCTTGATAGATATTTCCAACTGTTCATTAAATAATATCTAAATCATAAAGCAATAACCATCATATGACTCTCACATAACTATCTGTTTCTAAAAGAATTATAGCACTGATGGCTTTTAATGGCCATTTACAATGCCAGAATACTCTTAGGTGATCTCCAGTGGAATCAGTCCAAATTGGTTACCCAGTGGAATTGATCTTTAGTTAAAGGTCAAATTCAGTTTTACCTTCAAAATTGAGAAGACTTGGATGTGAAGGCTTCCTCTTAATAATAATCTTTTGTAAAATTAACTCTATATTCATTTTTTTAAATCTTTAGTTTGAAGAAAAGGAATGATGCCATTTTTCTCCCACCCCCCAAGTCTCAAAAGGATCGACAGATTGACATGGGCTCCGACATACTGAGATTCAAATAGTCACTTTCATTCTATATAAAGTGCTTTAGAGAAAGTAGCCATGGAACTGCAGCAAATCACATTTACTGACTCTTTACCAAAGACTGAAGTTTACTCATCTAGTCACACAATTGTTATACAGACATAGACACTTTCACTGGGGGCTTGACTTTGAAAACTTAGATGACAGAATCAGAGAATGCATTTTTTCTCCTGCAAGTAATGTGGTTCCCATAATAAGAGAATAAACAGAGTGACTAAACTGACCACGTTCACTTGCTTTTTCTAGAATCATCTGTTAAATAACTGAGTGCTGTGGGATAGAGACCTGGAAAAAAAAGTGAGGAAAGAATCTCTAATGGTCATCTCAACCCTAATTTGTCCAATAGTAAATCCTAATCTTCCTCCCACCCTCCCTATAACCTACTCTCCTCCCAGTTTTTTCCGTACGTTTTTTATATGGCAACTTTGTCCTTGACATCTTCTCTCTTTCACACACCCCACCTCACAGCTGGTCTACCTGCATCGAACCTTGACTTCCAGAGTCGATTCTCAATACTGCAACCTGCATACTTCTTTTAAAACGAAGGTTAGCTCTTGCTTC
Organism: Camelus ferus; assembly: GCF_009834535.1. Classification (NCBI taxonomy): domain Eukaryota; kingdom Metazoa; phylum Chordata; class Mammalia; order Artiodactyla; family Camelidae; genus Camelus; species Camelus ferus. The sequence continues at coordinate 16,333,606 of NC_045697.1, read as the reverse complement.
TCCTCCACACAAAACCCTGCATTGGCTCTCATTGCCCTGAGAGTAAGCCCCAGTGCTTAGAAAGCCCTGTGTAGTCTACACGTAAACCTGCTGCTCCTCTGATGTCCTATCCTCATGCCTGTCTCTTTCTACTCTGTTCCAGCTTCGCCAGCCTTTTCTGGGTTCTGTGAGCCCCCAGGCATGTACCTACCCTATGGCCTTTGCTCTAGCTGTTCTCTCTGCCAAGAGAATTCTTCTTTCAAATATCAGTGTAGCTGATTCCCTCTCTTCCTTCAAGGGTTCACTCAAATATCACCTGCTTGGCCAGGCACATTCTGACTGTTTATTACTAAAATTATCCTTGTTGCCCTTCTTCACTCAAGACTTTTATCAGTTTTTTCCTCCATAGCACTTACTATGTAACACGCTATACACTTGATCTATTGGTTTTTTTTCACTGTTTAGTGCTTGCATATTATCATTATATTTTAAGTTCTCTAAGAGCACGGATCTTGGTTTTGCTCACTCTTCTAACCCAAGCACCTAGCATAATGCTTAGCCCATAGTAAGCACTCAATAAATGTGTTGAATGAATGAATCTATCAGAAAATCACCTTGACTTTACCTTCAAACTGTGTCTTTAATCTAACCATTTCACATCACGTTGTCAACAACTCCATTGCCACTAAGCTGGTAATATTGGTAAGTTTTAGCCATCATTATCATTTGCCTGGATGATTGCTATTAACTTCTTAAATAAGTTTCCCTTATACATTTTCTTGCCTTCCTTTAGTCTATTCTAAAATATGCATATACACACATACACACACTATAAAACAAACAAATTAAAGTTAATTTAGATTGTGTCACAGGTTCAACCTCCACCCCCAAAGTTTTCTTTTTATTTACAGTGAGTAAAATCCACACTCTTTACAGTGGCCCTTCGGGTCCTGCAGGATCCGTGACCAACTTTAAATTTCAAAGTTCTCCAACATCGCTATCCCCTACTGCTTTATTTTTTTCATAATTATTATTGCTATGCCTCATATAATTTTGCACATTTATTTTATTCAGCGTCATTCTCAGTTAAGATGTAAGCTTTACAAGGGCAATGATTTTTATCTACTTTGTTCACTGCAGTGTCCTTCTGGTCTATAACAGTGCTTGGCACATTGTAGGCACTCAATCATTGTAGGGGAAAAAATTAAGCATGTACTCTTGGCATTTCTCAGCCTTCCAAATGGAAGCCAGATAACAAGAGAGCCCTTTGATTTGGCCTGCCTTCCAGGCATGAAGTAAAGAGAGAAGGATGGAGACTAGTCCTAAAGGGTCAAATAGATGATGTTCAGAATAATAGCACTGGTGATTTTTTTAAAGAATGTGGCTGAAAGAGAATCAACAATATCCCAACTGGTCTCCTTATTCTCCATTTATATATTTAAATTATTTAAATATGTACCCACAAATTACCACCATTTCCTTAACTTAAAGCCTAACTCTTGCTCATCTTCTAAGACTGACCTTAGATATCATCCTGTATAAGACTTGCTGGATTCCCAGAAGCAGGGATTATTATAGTGCCACCAAAGGGGGACTAATTTAGCAGGTGATTGTGCTGTAAAAGCTGATGACTCTGTGATTGTAAATGGCTTTAACAAACAAGTAAGAGCACGTAGTTGAAATAATTGCGTTGGAAATAGTTAAGGCAAAGTGCCAGAGCTTAATGATGGGTCGCTTGAGGTAATGTGGGGAGGACATCTCTGCAGAAGTCATCTGTGACCTTAAATCTGAATGATGAATAGAAACCAAGTCAAAGCTGGGCACAGGAAGGGTATCTTAGGCAGGGAGAAAAAAGAGTGTACCGACAAATTTGGGGAACAAAAATCTCAGTAGACTCAGAACATAGCGAGAGAGGGAAATTGGGAGAGGAGGATATGGGATATAAAGTTAGTTGGGTACCAACCAGGTGATTTGTGACTTTGTAAGCCATTAAAGGAGTTGATATTTTATTCAAAACACAGCAAGGAGCCATTGGAGGTCTCTGAATGTGGGGATGACACAATCTGATTTACATTAAAAAAATACTCTGACCAATCTCTGAAGAACAATGCAACTATTTATTTTTGTTAAAATGTGATTGTAATATCTCTTTGCATCACTTTACTCCCCACATTTATATGTTGTTTGATTTAGCTGTCTCTTGAACAGCATGTTGTAGGAATTCTTTTTAAATTATTTTTGTTCTTCTTACAATTTCTATGTTTTACTTGAATTGACATCAACCACCTTATTTTGATGTCTTCTCCATGCTATCTCTTTTTTGGAGATAATTCTTTCTGAATTTTTCCTCCTTTCATAAAATCAATGAAGTACTCCTTGTTGCAGTTTAATATTTTCTAGTTGTTCGGATATCTTACGTTCCACTTCTCTTGTATTCAATTAATTTGTAGAATTTAAATTTAACAAACATAGTGGGTAAGAGCATACATACAGGAGCCAAACTCATAGATCCTAACCCTTGTTCCACCATTGTAACTACCTGTGTGATCATGGGCAAATTACTTAAACTCTCTGTGCCTCAGTTTCCTTATCAGTAAAGTAGATATAATAGCACATAGATCATAGGGTTATCAGGGAAATTATTTCAGTTAATATACATAAAGCACCTAGTGCTTGATATATTGAAAGTAGTATAAGAGTTTATTTTTGTTATTCAATATGTATTAAGACATTGTAGAAGATGAAGTGTGACCTCCCAAAAGACATGTCTACCTGTGACAATGGCCTTATTTGGAGAAAGGGTCTTGGTAGACATAATTTACATAAGAATCTCAAAATGGTATCATTCTGGGTTCTAAAGCCAATTATGGGTGTCTTTTTAAGAGACAGTGAAAGGTACAGAGAGGGAAGGACTCATAAAGATGGAATTGATGTGTCTACACTCCAAGGAGTACCTAGAACTACTGGCTGCCGTAAAAAGCTAGTAGAGAGCCATGGAATGTACTTCTCCCTCAGAGCCTGCAAAAGAACCAACACTTTCGACACCTTGATCTTGGACTTCTGGCTTCCAGAACTGTCCGAGAATAAATTTCTGTTGTGTTAAGTCATCCAGTTGGTGACAATTTATTACGGTGGAACTAGGAAACTAATACACACATGCACAGCACTTAAAAGGATTGCAATTTCTCCCACGAACCAAGACAAAATTCTTAGCTGGCTATTATCTCTTTCCTGTGTCCAAGTTCGTTTCATGGTGTTGAAATCATCTGAATTTTTTTTTTAAGGAAGGAACTGCTGTATTCTTATCTAGATCTCTTTGAGTTCTTCTTTTCTTAAAAATTTTAAAATATATTAAAAGAATTCTTTTGGAGGGGAGGTAATTAGGTTTTACTTACTTATTTTTAGAGGAGGTACTGGGGATTGAACCCAGGACCTTGTGTATGCTAAGCACGTGCTCTACCACTTGAGCTATATCTCCCTCACACGCTGAAATCGTCTGGATTTTTACTTTCATTTTATTATAATTTTGTGTTATCTCCATGTTTTTACAAATTATTCTTTAATAGTTGTCTTATGATTCACAACTACTGCATTAATAATTATTTAGACAGTCATAAAATTTATAAATGTTTTATTCCAGAATAGTTGCAAGCTCCTCATCTTTTCTTGTGGATTTATTTTTGTTTTTGTGAGAATATACTCTCAAATTAATTCATTAAGAAAAAATTTGTGGGTGGAAATATTCTTTCCTTACATAACAATGTTTTTATCTGGTCTTCACACTTGAATGCTGTTCTGGCTGGGGACAGAAAAAACTGATTCAAAGGATTCTTTCCTCAGAATGCTGGGACATTGCTTCTTGCTTGAAGTCCCCTTTGTTACTGCTGCCAGGTGGATTTTCATTGCCATTTAGATAATCCATGTTCATCTTTTTTTTTTTTTTGGTTTTAGATTTTCTGTTTTCCCTCTTTAGTGGTTGGTGGGTTTTATTAGTCAGAAATCTCTTATTAGCTCTGAAAACAAAATTTTAATTTCCTCAAATAGGGTGGATTGAATGTCCAGGCAGGTGAGTGATGGCTTCTCTGAATAAGGAAATTCCTCATCAGTTCTCTCTGCCTTTATCACTTGCTTACTTTTTAGATCTATATAATTACTTTGGATTTTGTTTCCTCTGAGAAAAATGTTGGAGTTGGGTGCTCTATAATAATTGGGAAACTAAGACAAAGATTGTCTTTGAAATAATTCCTGGTTGAAATTTGACCATGTTCAGACCCTTCTTCCAGATTCTGTCCCTTCAGTTCTCAGCATTATCTTAGCATTCTTCCAGGGGAACCCTTTTGTTTTATAAGTCTTCCTTGACACCTGTTATGTTACCAAGGCAGCATATCTGCTGGATGTCACTGTTAAGCTCCAGAAATTCTTACCATTCTGCTGTGCCGGTGGGCTCCTCCTAACTTTCCAAGGTTACTACGAGTTTATTTTTGTATTTCTCCAATGAACCGGATGAGATTTGAAAGAACAGAGAGTCTAAAATTTTTTTCATTAACCATCTTGCATCAGAATAGAGGTGGATTTTTGGAAGAAATTAATGCCTTAAGTTTAAGATATCTGCAGTATTTTAGCTGAAATTGGTCTATTGGCCTGAGACTGGGAGGGAGGTCTAAGCTGAAGATAAAGATTGGAGAGTCATTGACCAATAAATGAGGTTAGGAGAATGAGAGCAAATGAAAGTATTAAGCGAGAGCAGAGAGGAGGTGGACAAAGGATAAGTCCCCAAAGGTGCATGGCCTCCACAATTTTAAAACAAGGATTTTTTTGCTATTTTGATACAAATTAGAAATTCCCATTATGCAAGGCAATGTGTAACATATAGGTGAGATATAAATGATAATGCATCTTGTATTTTTTTCCTATTAGAAGGTTTTAAAACACAAAGCACATGGCAAGTAGAGCCCTAATAATTGGGTTTATAAGATGTGACAGTAATAAACCTCTGTTAATCTATTACTTTTCCTATAAAATGGGTATGTGATACCTAGTAGAAATTTATACGTGTGAAATAGGATTTATACACTCTGACGTTGTTACGAGTATCATTACTGTCATCATTATCACAGTAGTATTTAAAGCAGCATGACATACACAGTTCCAAACTTGTACTGCAATAACAACTGGTAGAAAATGCAGACTATGGGAGGATTGTGTGTATATAATTGTGTAATTCCTTTTTGCTTTTTACATTCAGTCTTTTTCCAGTTTATCTCTCCCTTTACTTAAAAACTTTGTCTGAGAGTCAATTATTCAAACATGATTTAAAAGAGTGGAAACATCTTTCTAGGTATCTTGTCTACGATTTCCCTAGAGCATATCTACAGCGCTTAAGATCATTGGAAGAAACGCGGTTACCTTTCCTTTTCTGTGCAATTGTTTACACATTTTTGGAGAAAGGTGACAGAAATCTCAACACCTTTTAAAATGTACATTCACTAATTTCAAAGTAAAACTGCTTAAACTGCCCCAAAGAGTGTTTAAGATCTTCCGTTGGCAGCCCGATTCAGTAATACTGCCAAGTCTCTCAGATTTCAACGTATTATTTAAAGTGCCTTCCTGGCCCGCATCCATCTTCCCCAGCCATTCATTCATTCAACAAAGATTTCCGAGCGCGTGGCCCTGTGATGGGCCTTGTTATTGGCACGTGTATTTCAGAAGGAGAAGAAAACAGACAAAGCACCAGCTCTCATGGAGCTTCCACTCCAGCAGGATTTCCCAGACTACAACAAGCCAGCAAATGAAAGATGGCAGTTGAGATAATGAAACTAATCCTGTGAGAGGGACAGTGTGAGGCTGTCTTACCCTGATAGGATTCAATGATACCGTTTGAACGTCTCTGTTTTCCAGTTGGTGTTTCATTTGTTGGTTTGGTTTTCTATTTTACTTTTAAGTCAGTCCAAGACAGAAACATAGCAGTAAATATCAGGGAAGGTCTCTAAAATAAAACGAGTCAGGGAAGGGATCCCTGAGTCAAAATAGAGCAGCAAATATGGCCAATGACACAACCTTCTCAGGAGGAGGAGCAAGGTGAGAATAACGTAAGAATTTTTAAAAAAGGTTATTTCAGGAGTTTGGGATTCACAGATATACACTGCTATATATAAAATAGATAAACAGCAAGGAGTTACTGTATATCACAGAGAACTATACACAATAGCTGACCTATAATGGAAAATAATCTGAAAAATGAATATATATATATATATATGAGAATCACTTTGCTCCATACCTGAAACTAACATAATATTGTAAATCAACTGTATTTCAATTTAAAAAAAGAAAGATTATGAATACAATGTCTGACAAAGAACTTTTAGACTTGAATGCTAGAAATGGAAAATATGAAAAACAAGAGCTAGTATTTATCAGCTAAGGCAATTCCTAGCTCAATCATCTATGATGATTTAATCATTATATGTATACATATATATTTATATTTATATGTATAGATGTATACACCAATTTATATATTTTTATATAAATACATATATTAATATAGTGTACTTAATTTTTCTATAACCCATTTACTTATTCTTCCTATTAATGTAGTTTAGCAGAAAAATGCTGTGATTATTTTAAATTCTCAAAATAAATTTCCTACATTAATTTCTCTTAAGAAAATTCATTTGTATTTAAGATTTCTGAATGATCTATTGATTTTGTCAAACCACCAATCATTTCTTAAACTAAGAACATGTATTTTAAAAAACAAGTGAGGCTGAGGGAAGATGGGGCTTACTGGGGTGCAGAATCAGTTTAGCAGTCAAGGAGCAACATTAGACAGTGTCAGGATCCGAGAACCCAAGAAAGGAAGACGAGGGCTCCAAAAGATGAAAGGTAGTAAAGACTCATTTACTCTCTTGGACATTTTTCCTGAGGTTGTCAAGCCATTCTTATTTTGGAGAAGGCCACCATATTTTTGGCATTTTAGTCGTCATCCATCTCTTATTACTTGATGCTCACTAAGTCAGTTTTTAAATGAAGCTCAGAAGTTTAAGTGGTATACTAAATGATACTGGCTTTATCTTTGTTATTTAAAATGTGTGGTAAGCTGTTCAGACTACTCTTGACTTTATAGGATGCATGAAATAGCCAGTCTCCTTGGGAGTAAAAGACCTTTTTATGTCTCATACCAACAAGACTTTTGTACAACTACAGTGCATCTTAATACTTGCTGTCTTATGCATACCCCATTTAGGATAGATCTCCTGAATAAAAACTTTCAGTATTTGCTCTTTTGCTCATCTTATTGGCATTGCTGTAAAACATGGTTCATTCTCATTCCACAGAAGCAGCAGAAATGTTACCTTCATCTTTCTATATTGATTTGATGGATATAAAATGCACGTAAATCTTGACATCCATGTTGTTGTTTCATTGAGATGGAAAGCAATTCGAAGTAGCTGAATCCCTTGCAAAACATTTTTTTTTTTTCAGTTTCTAGATATTCTGTAAAGCATGTCTTCTCAAAATGGAATTGGCTTCCCTCTTCACATTGCAGACAAGATTTGCTGACACTCGCTGTTGGGATGTTCAAGTCCATCATAAGATGGTTCAGAAGCACAATAAATCTATGACATTCACAAATGAAGATGGGTGGTCCAACACTTAAAAATGGGATATTTTCCAAATGTGTCTGTATAATATGAATTTTAGCAACTTGGAACATTTCCCATGGATCTATTGCTCTGCTTTGGGAATCTCTGTTAGCTTCCTCCAGAAGTATGAGAGATGGTGGTGGTTAGCAAGTGGAGACTGGGACCTCATAATCCAATAATAAGAAGAAGAAATTTTATATTGTTTAGTTGTTTATACTTAATGCTAAATGTCACAGCCAAAGAAGTTGAAAACTATGTTGCCAGATTCCTTGTTCTGAAATTTCAGGTATTCTCAAATTCTCCAGCTACAAAATACCTGAATATGCTCATAAAATTCTGCTTCAAAACTCCTTCTCAGTACATAGCTAACATAACAAGAAAATAAGAGAAATCCTCATAAGTCAAGACCCAAAACAAAAGGAAATCCAGGATGGTAAGTGGACAAAGATACAAAGGCTTCCTGAGTGCTGAGGCAAGCACAGTAATCTAGAATTTAACTTGATTATCACATATCTGCTCAAAATAGAAACTGGCATTAAGACCTTCACATAAAGTGACAATGCCGAAAGCCTACATGCTCAGGGAAAAGTAGACAAGAACAAATGTCTGTAAAAGAACATGACAAATAATATTGTCTATTCACCATTGTTATGATGGAAATGGAAAACAAATAGATAAATGTATGAATACATAAAACAGCCTGCATTCATTACCAACTTTAAACTTATCTCCTAATTTGCCAAAAAAGTTCAAGCTGAGAACACAGTTTATAGTGGTACCAGTTTAACAATTCTTCTGAAAGCCCAGGAATATCAAATGCAAACGATTTCTTTAGGACCCTTCCCTAACTGTAGACATCATAGAATTTCCAAAAATAAAGGCCATCAAAATATAATTAGACAATTTTTTTAAATGAATAAGCAAGACATACAAGAATAACAAAAGATACTATAAAATGATGAAACAATTTTATAAAAACCAAATAAGTTTTCCATAAATAAATTTATATTTGAAATTTAAACTCCATTGGATGTGCTAAATAATAGACTTGATTTAGCTAAAGACAGAATTAGTGCGCCTGAAGATGGATCAAATGAAATTACTCATAATGAAGCAAAGGGATCTGAAGAGAGGTTAAGAAATACAGAGAATAGAATGATACTGCCTACAATAAATCTAAACAAGTTCCCAGAAGGAAATAATACAGAGGTTAGAGTTTCAGTATTTGAAGTCACACTGGCTTAGAACTTCTGCAAAATAATGACATCAAACAACAGATTAGGAAATATAGTGAATCCAAATCAGGATGATTTTTTTTTTGAAATTCACACTCAATTACTCTATAGTGAGATTTTGGAATGTAAGTTAAAATATTAAACATGTCCAGAAAAAAATAGACTTCCTCAAAGAAATAAAAATTGCATTAAATTCCAAGAGCAGAAATAGTATCTAGAAAATAGTACAATAAGTTTACAATATTAACTTTAAAGTGTTTAGACAAAATAGTTGCCAACTTAAAATTGTAAACCCAACTTCATTGTCAAAAATGCAGACAAAATAACATTTTCAAATAAACTAAAAAAAAAAAAAAAGAGAGAGAGAATTTACCATTACTAAAGGAATTTTAAAAACCTATTTCAATAAGAAGAAAAATAAGTCCAAATAGAAAATTAAAACCCAAGGATAAATAATAAGCCAAGAAAACAATAAGGAAAAGAATAAATCTAAACAAACTTAAGTGACATAAAACAATAATAATAATGTACAATATGTGCAGATAGAAGAGAGAATTAAGTTTCTTGACATGTATCATAACCATGAGATAATTTGCTCAAAAGTTTGCTAGGGTCTTTGTGTTATTCAAAATAAAATGTATGTTAAAACATTTCAAATAATCACTAATGATAAAATACATAACGCAACATCCAAAAATACAGAAGGAAAACTGGAATAAGATTAAAAAATACTAAATTCTAAAAAAGGCAAGAAAGAATAAAGTTAATATTTAAAAGTAGGATAAAACAAACACACAAAACAAGATACTAGAAAAACTCTTTTAATCACTCTAAATATAGACTATACTTGATAGTCAGACAAAATTTGTCATGCTATATAAATAAAACAGTATCCAGTTATACACTGCTTGTAAAAGATATACCTAAATCAAGTAAAGCATAAAGGTTAAGTGAAACATTATCTAAGTTTCCAGGCATTTGCTAATCAAAATATAGAAAGTATAGCTATGTTAATATAGAAAAAATAGACATTAAGCCAGAAGGCATTGCTAGAAATAAATAATATGTCTCCAAAAGACTAAAAGTTTTAGTTTAAAAGAACTGTATGACAATTTCAGACTTATAAAAAATCTTATAACATAGTGTCATATACATGCACAGTATTAAAAGGACAAATTAAGAAAGTATCATCATAGTGACAGAGTTTAACGCATATTATTCAGTAATTGTTAAATCAAGTGAACAAATCATAAAAGTTCAATGAGTATAAAGCTATGATTGTACAAGATGAATATGTCCTAGAAGGCTGCTGTACAACACAATGCCTATAGTTAACAGTATGGTATTATACACTTAAAAACTTGTTCAAGTTTAGATCTCACGTTAAGAGTTCTTAACATACACACACACACACACACACGCACACACACGCACACACACAAAGGAAATACAACAATAAGGAAAAAAATAGCACAATTAAAAAGTGAGCCAAAGACCTTAACAAACACTTCACAAAGAAAGACATAAAGATGGCAAATAAGCACTTCATGAAAGGATGCTCTCGATTATATGTCATCAGGAAAATGCGATTATATGTCATCAGGAAAATGCAAATTAAAACCATAAGATATTACTACACAGATATTAGAAAGGTCAAAATCAAGAACACTGACAATACCAAATGCTATGATACAGCCACTTTGTTAGACAGTTTGGCAGTTTCTTACAAAACTAAACATACTCTCACCCTACAATCTAGAAATCCTACTTTTTGATATTTACCCAAAGGACTTGAAAACCTATGTCCACACAAAAATTTGCAGATGGTAGTTTACAGCAGCTTTATTCATAACTGCCAAAACTTGAAAGCAACCAAGATGTCCTTTAATAGGCAAACAAATTAAAAACTGTTGTATATCCAGACAACGGAATATTATTCAGTGCTAAAAAGAAATGAGCTATCAAGCCATGAAAAGACATGCAGGAACCTTAAATACATATTACTAAATGAGGAAAGCTGATCTGAAAAGGCTGTATAATGTGTAATTCCAACTATATGACATTCTGAAAGAAGCAAAAATATGGGAAAAGTAAAAAGATCGGTGGTTGCCAGAGGTTGGAGTTGAGGAATGAATAGGTGGAGCACAGAGGAATTTTAGAGCAGCAGAATTCTTGTTATGATATTATGATGATGGATACATGTTATTATGCATTTTTCCAAGCCTACAGAATGTACAACAGGAAGAGTAAACCATAATGTAAACTACAGACTTTGCATGATTATGATGTCACCACAGGTTTATCAATTGTAACAAATGTACCATTCTGGTGAGGGATGTTTATAATGGGAAAGACTATGGATATGTATTGGCAGGGAGTATATGGGAAACCTCTGTACCTTCCTCTTTGTGATCCTAAAACTACTATTTAAAAATAGTCTTAAAAAAACAACAAATGGACACAGGAATTCTTTTGGAGGTAATGGATATGTTTATTACTTTTTGGTGATGTATCATGGGTGTATGCATATAGCCATATTCATCAAAACATATACATTAAATACGGGTAATTTTTTATATTAAGTATACTGCAATGAAGCTGAAAAAAAAACATAATGGATTGTTGAATTTGATCAACTGAACATACAAATAATCCATCATCGAACAATTTACAGTTCACATTTTTATGGAGCGTTTGCCTACTTAACTGGGCCAAAGTATGAAGTATGCCTCAACAAATCTCAAAGAGTCATTATCATTCTGAGCATATTCTAAGACAACAATGAAATTAAATAAGTAATAAGTAATAAATTTTAACTTTAAAGTGATAGTAAAGTAGGAAATTGAAAACTGCAATTTTCCATATAACTCATGGGTCAAAGAAAAACATCAAAATGTAAGTGTAAACATTCTAAAAACTGAATGATAATTAAAATACAACACATCAATAATTGAAGGCTACAATTACAAAGCTAATTCAAAAGAAATATAACTCAAATGTTTATATTGAAAGAGAAAAAACTGAATGTTTGTTAGAAACTAGATTAAGAGCAGCAGAATAAACTCAGCAAAAGTAAAAATAAATAAATTTAATAAATAGAAGAAATACAATAATAAGAATTGACAAAGCCAATTTATATTATTTGAAAAGGCTGATAAAGTAGGCAAACTTGCATAAAAATTGATCAGAAAAGGAAGAGAGGGAGAAAAAAATGAATAAATCATTTTTGGAATGTAAAAGGAATATAGCTTAAAAACACATTCAGGATTTGAGACAAAAAGAACATACAATGAACAATCATGACAGTAAATTTGAAATTTAACATTAAATTTACCATTTTCTAGCAAAGTAGACTCACTGAAACTCTCTCTGGAAGGTAGAAGAACTAATTATTCTATTACTATTTTTACAATGCATTACTAGTTTAAAATCTTCTGATGGAGAATAAACCAGGTCTCAAAAATTTACTATCAATTTCAACCAAACATTCCAAAAACAGATCATTCTAACATCATTTATGTTTTTAAAAAAGATAAAGAAAGACGGAGCAGGGAAATTATCCATCAAATTTTATGAAGCCAGCACTACCTTGATCTAAAATAAGACAGACAAGGGGTAACATGGGAGAGGACTATTATGGGCTGATTTTATTCGTGATTATACCTACAAAAATCTCAAAAATGTACATTGACAAAACAAATAGTATACTATGATCCATCAGTTTCACCTCATGAATGCAAGGTTCATTCAATTTTAGGAAAGCTATCACTGTGATTCATCCTATTAAGCATATCAAAGATGAAACAGTTATATGGACATGGAAACAAAAGCATAAATTGCATTAGGTAAAATTTAATCCCCATGCATGATAAAAACTCTTAACAAGCCAAGTAAAGAAACAAGTGTCTTAAAATGATAAAGACTATGTAACCAAAAACTGCAGTGGGATCATATACAAATGTAAGACATTACATTTATTGCCTTTAAACTCAGAAATGAGGTGAGAATGAAGAGGTAACTTTTCTTTACATTCTTCACTCTCCTTTTTATCATTTACTGAGATCTAGTCATAAGACATTAAAAATAGTTTAAAATTTTAAGAATAAACAATAATGTCATTATTCACAATTGGATTATCTACACAGAAAGCCTATGTGAACACACTAACAATTTCTTAAAACTAATAAGATTTTGTTATATTTTCTGGATACAAGGTCAAATATAAAAATCATCTGTACTTCATTTCATTGACAGAAGAGATAGAAAATGTAATTTTAAAATAAGAAAAAGTACATGCTACATAGGAATAAAATTAATGAAAGAGGAAATTACCTTTACAAGGGAGAATTCCAAACTTTACTCTTAGACATAAAAGAACACCTAAATAATGGTGAGATATACCATGTTCATGAATAAAAATCTGAACATTTTAAAATGTCAATTCTTCTCAAATTAATGTATAAATTTAGTCTAACTCCAATAAAAGTTCCAACAGAGGTTTTTATATGAATTAGATAAACTGATTACAAAAGTAATATGGATTTAAAAAAGGCTCAACATTAGAAGACATTTCTGAAGAATAATCATTTGAAAGGACTCGTTATATGCATTAAGCACTTTTTATAAAAGTATAATAATTAAGACACTTATTGGCACAGACTGGGACAAAGCAAAAAACAGAATAGAATAGAAAGCTAACAAAATAGACCCACATCTTTATGCAAACTTGATACATGATAGAGGTAACATTTCAGAGCAGTGAGAAAATAGTGGACTTGTCAATAATGTTACTGAGGCAATTGTTATCTATAGGGGAAACAGTACAATTATATCTCTACCTCAAAAACTTTCTTTGGTTTAGGAGATAAATTTGAAAGGTAAAGTTTTACATTTTTAGAATAAAACATGGAAGATTATCTTGATGACTTAGTATAGAGAAGGATTTCTAAATACATATAATCAATAAAAGTAAAGAATTAATAAGTGTAGAGATTAACAATTTTTAACTTTCTGGTTATCAAAAAGTACCATAAGTAGAGTAAAAAGGTAAGTCATAAATGGAGTGAAGATTTACGAGGCAGTAAAGGACTAGAATGTAATAAAAATCCTATAATCCAAAAATTAAAAGACAAACAATTCAACGGAAAAATGGACAAGATGCATGAACAAGTACTTAACAAGAGATAAAATACACATGTTAAATAAATATATTAAAAGATGCATAATTAGAGAAATAACAATAAAAATCATGATAGGTATAATTTGTAGACTGAAAAAAAATTAAATTTTGACAGTCCCTCAAGTAGGCAAAGATATGAAATAATGGGAATCTCACATACTGTTGGTAAAAGTTACAGTGCCACAACCAGTCTTTTTGGAAAAAAAACTTGATGTTATTTTATAATGTTGAAGATGTGAATATTTTATAGCTCTAAAATTCCTCCTCTGGGTATGTGCAGGGAATTCTTACTCATTTGCCCCAAAGGACATGTTCAAGAATGTTTGTAAAGCCCATTGTTAATAACCCATGCCTGGACACACCCCAAAGGTCATCAACAGTAGAATGAATAAAATGTGGTCTATCCATACAAAGGAATACTATACAACTGTGAAAATAAATTATGTAGACTACACATATAATCCATAACAAAAAGTACATTTCTAAAGAATGATGTAGTATTTTAATGATATTCCAATAGGCAAATTTAAGACAAAAATAAATTTAACTGAGTGGTTATCTCTATGATGTAAAGATGGAGATGGAGAAAGCCATGCTGTAGACACTGGCCCTGATAATGTGCTACCTCTTCAGTTGGAATTATGTAAGAGTTTCTAATACTATTATACATGCATACACAGGCACACACAATATATTTATATATCTTATACTTGTATATTTTACACATATACATATGTATCTTACACATATTGAGTATATCATAATTTAAAAAATATTTTTACTAGGCTCAGGGCAAGCCTACTTCATCATTCAGAAGTCCTCTGGTTGCAAGGAAAATAAGCATAACCCAAACTGGCCTCAGCAGAAAGTGAATACATTGGTTCAGATAACTGAAATTGCAGGCCAGAAACAATGGCTTCAATGCTGTTCTGTGGATTTGATCTCTTTGATGGTTCTTGCTTTCTCCAAACTACTGGCTTCATTTTCAGTCTCTTTGTGGCAGTTGTACAGATGCAGTAGCTCCAATTTTATAACTTCACAGGTTCCATTCTAGAAGAGAAGGAATAACCACCTTTTATGATCTCACAAACAAAATCTCTAGGATGGGTTCCAACCGGCTTTGAGTCTCTTGGGTTGAGTCATATGATTGTCCATCACTGAATCACTCCCTGTGGTCAGAGCACTCAGTGCTTTACCTGGCTTGGTGTGTGCCACATGTTCCACATCTAGAGTCTGTGGTTAAGTGCTCACCTCCTGAAGGACATGTACTGAGTTTTGGAGTGCTGTTTCCCCAAATCCCATTTAGGGTGCAAAAAACCAAGAAATTGGTAAATGGGATAGAGTAGGGAAAGGTGCTCAATCTACCTGCAAAAGCCTATTTAAATTCAAATGAACTATAGTTCAAATAGAACCTAATTACCATTCAGTAATTAATTTATGGAAAGAGCATGCATTATAGTGGTTAAGGATTTGAGGTTTTTTAATCAGACAGAACTGGGTCAGGTCCCAGCTTTTCCCCATGCTACCTGTGTAACCTTGAGATTTTCTACAATACGGAAGCTATATTTCTACCTCACTAGAGCGTTGTGAGGATCAAGCAATATATGCAAATTAAGTTCCTACAACATAGCAAATATGCAATAAATGTAAACTATCTCTATCATTATTGTCAACATAATCATAAACTTCATTTTTATCATCATCATCAACATCGTCATCATCACTATTATCATTAACTGAATATTCACCAGGAATATGTTCCTTGGGAAACAACTTTCAGAGTTTCTTTCAAGGGTATCAGAAAAAAATCTTCCTCTACATCTCGTATCTCTTTTTTCTTTTACATTTTTTGTGTGATATTTATCACGATGGATTGTAATTGTGTTTCCATGTCTATTGTCTCACCAGATTGAGATCTTCTTATACATAATGTTTAATTCGTCACAGTAGGTTTTCATATGGCTCCTTGCACACAATGGGAATGAAGGCACATTATGACATAAAAATGAACACATGTTGATTAGGAGCTTAGTATGTGTAAAATACTACATGACATATATTATGTACATCGTGCTCTGTCTTCTTCATGAGACCTCCATTATATAAGCAGTGTTGTTCTCATCTTTAAATATAAAGATATTCAGTCATTTAATCTGGCTAAAACAAAACATGTTGTAAATTCCAGAGACAGGATTAAAATTCTGTTCTATTTGAATCTCAAAACTATTTCTTTTCCCTCTAAACTAGCATTTCTAAAACTGCAGAATAAGGTCTTCGGGATTCTTAAGATAAATTTTTCTAGGTCCACATGATCTCTGTGAGCTTTTTGTTTGAGTTTCAGTGATGATATTAAATATAAATATGAACATATTCTGGGTGATCGCCTTATAATCTGGTGCTGTTATCATGTTTCAAAGACTCACATTTGTTTTCAACAATGCTGGTATCAAGGGAACAACTAAAGTGACAGCCCTTAACTTTCATCACAGTGTTTCACAAACTGGCATCTGCAGACCCCTGAGGATCACTACACTCTACTTGATAAATGTTGGTTGAATAAGCAAATGATTAAGTTCTCTTTAGAGAATGGCTCTCCCTGTGGCAGCATCTGGGACTCTTCCTTCCCTCCCAATCCCTTCCTCCTCATCAGTCAGTGAAAAGAGGGAGTCCTCAATTTCAAGTTCTATGTTCCATGGCCTTGAGAAGGCAGGGGCTGGAGTGGAGCTGGAAAAGGACCAAGGAGATTGACCAGCAGACAGGGTTAAAGGCATCATTAACTAAATCATGGAGGTAACACCTGAGAAAGCCTGAGTCTGATAACTTTAGTCCATGTAACCTTTAGGAACACATATCAAATGTCTGTCCCAGTCCTATTGCCCTACAGATAAAAGAAACCTTTAAAAGCCACAAAAATTAAGCAACCTTATTCTCTCCCATCACCTTTTTTCTCCTCGTTTCATGGTCCCCGATGAAAACAAAGAAGTTCTAAGGTTTTCCAAGAAATGATCCTACTGCAATACACAAATGCGTGTGCAGCGGTACGCATTTCATCCTGTAAGTCTTCACACTGCATGTCAGTATGTTCTCCCTGTCTTATTTCCTCCTCTTCCCGGAGGGGAACAGCTAACTTTGATTTGTGAGAACCTAACGCTGGTAAGACTACACTTTCCCTAGTGGGTGAGGACACTGCGCTGCGGATCACTGCTCACGCTGGGCATGGGCTCTGGACACTGCTTACGCTTCGGGGCGCGAGCTTTCCCTCTCTGCTCTCTGTTCCCCTGAGATAAGTGCTCCGAAGGAGACCTGCCCTTCCTCCTCTCTTTCTCCCTCATTCTCGGGTAACCGTGTGTGAGGCAGGGCTGAGCTGTATCATCAGAGTCTGTTTTGCTGACCCAGCTCTCCCCGCAGGCCTTCACTGAAATAAAAATTAGAAGTTTTCATTAGGTTTTGGTTGTAAGCTTCATTCTTCAACATACTTTATCAGGATCCCTGCAGTTGGAGGACAACTGGGCACCAACCAAATTAGCCATCAGCAAAGCTAACAACTTGTCACATTTAGCTAGTGATCCTTGTGTCTATTCTCTGTTTTTGTGACGTGGAGGGAAGGAGGAGTGATGCCCCTGTAGTCTCTGGAATCAGATATTAAGGGATTCTTCCTAGGTCATGCCCTACCTCTTCTTAGTTAGATGCAAAGGTACAAATGGATGACATTCTTCTGGTAGACAAAAGTGGCCTGGGGTCTTTGTGCAAGAGCCCATGATGACCAAAGATTACCTAAAATATAAACTTCACAGAGACTTAGAGAAAGACATTGGAACAAAGGAGTAACTGTCAGATTTGTTGGGGAAAATCTGCCTTCACCATCTATTTTTTTTTACCTCCCTTGATTAATTCCTAGGGTCTATTTGTACATGAAAGTTACCCCAAAAGTTAGCAAAATGTTGTTCTCACCGAGAGAGTTAAAAACAGCCATGATCACATAAATCGAAATCCCTAACACTTAATCTACTGAGCCCAGAACCCATCAAACTGAATACCAGCATTATCATTGTGCTTAGAAAATCTAACACTTTCAATAATAGTTTCACTACAAACTTGTAATATCACTACATGGAAATAAATCCAGATATGAAGATATTCTCTAAGTTGACCCAAAATATGTGTAATTTTGCTTTAAGGACCAGTAAGCTGCTCATGTGAAGTTAATGTGGCCACTGAAGTAGCCCTGCAGGGTATGGAATTAGGAGTTTGATAAAAACGCTCTGACAACTAAATCTTATAAAGTAACAGTTGACTACAATAAATGCAAAAATGCAATATTTACTTTAAGTAAGACATGGTCACCAAGCTGAGGATATTCAGCAAATGGAGCTTCTCAAAAATCCCCAATCCAGGATAGGAATAAAGGAAGGGAGGGAGGGAGAGAAGGAAGAGAAAGAAGTCTGTTATGGTTTATTCAAGCTGTAATTGTTCTTTTCTGCATTTGCCTGAAGGACATCAAATTAATGGACAGATAGACAGACAGATATACAGATATATATCCTACAGGTGTGTGTACATGTATCCCTAAAATATATTTTATCTACATCTATATCTATACATACGTGTCTTTAGTATCTCTGTCTGTATCTGTAGATACATAATATACCTAAAGACATCAAATTGGATATATATATACCTAACATTCAAGTGGCAGATTTTGGATACTGGCAGTTTGGTGTTCCAATTACACTTTGTCTGATACTAATTGAATCTCCTTAGGACTTAGCTTTATCGCATTAAAAATGGGCTTCAACTTACCTGTTTTATAGGATGGTTCCTAGAATTAAATAAAATGACAAGGTACCTGTTATATGGCAGGCATATAACAAAGTTAAATTTCTCCCCTTTTTAACCTTACCCTCCTTAAATATTCTACTAGGTCAAAAAATCCTTAAGGAGTAGACGTGTGAACTAAACTTCGTTATTTGCACAAAATAGTTGTTCAAAGAATATTTATTGAGTGTGTTAATGTCTACCTCAAGTTTAAGCTGATCTTGCTAGCGTAAAGCATCTTGGGCATGGGCATGTTTTTCTGAGTAGTGAAGTTGACCAGCTGCAGAAATTCGGTCGTAGAGGAGTGGAGAGCCTCCTAAAGAAAACGGAGTGAAGATCTTACATGGGGGCAAACACAAGGTCATGAGATAAACTTGGTATAGAATCCCGAGGCACTGCTTCACTTGAAATTTTTTGTAAAGTGGTTACTTCATACTCTCCCAGGGGAAAACTTCCATGCTTCTCTAGCTAAGGGATATTTGGGTGGAAATGCTTAAGAAACAATGACCTAAATCAGACATCATTTACTAGGTACTTAGGAGCCAAATGGAGATGCATTGTTTTTGGCCAAGACTTTTAATAGGTTTTGAATTTGTTGCCAAGATTCAAAAATCAAGTGAGTTCACATAAAAGTCTGGATTGGGGCTTTACCAGAGAATTTAGGTCTGATTGTGTTTGGCCCACATCCTAGCATGACTGGCAATTGGCTCAGGCTGACGGATACTCCCTTTAAATAGAAAATGTGACTTCTTTCTTTGCTAAAGGCTCCTCCCAGCCTGATTCACTAATTCATCCCCTCTCTCAGACTTTGCTGCTCCTAGCCCATGGAAAGAGTCAAGCAGACAGGCTTTGCTCAGTGAGGAGGCATTTTCTACAGGAAAATAATGTGTGATGCACAGCTTTTTACTTGCTTGGGTCTCGTGTTCCTCTTACCATGTTCTTCTCAGAGACTCATGGAGAGCCAGGGACTGAAACTGTAAACTAAATGGGTTGATAACAATTCTGAATTTTCCTGGAGGGACACAGAACTGTGAATAGGTACCGGCATATCAAAGTATACCTGTAATTAAAGAGGAAAGTATATTTTTTCCCCACCACTGCCTGGAACACAGGCGGCATTGTTTATGAGTTTTCCAAAATACTTTGCAAGTTGTCCAATAAATTTGTAAAAGTGCCTGAGCAGTGTCCTGCAGGAGATGACATAACAGGGAGAAGCTGTGCCCAGAAAACACGAAGATGCCTAAGAGAAGATGCCAGACCTAGCTTTGAGAAAGGAACGGTAGAAGCCTGGAGATGGGACCTGTTAATAAGCACATATAAGCCCATCCCCCACATCTATCTAATAAATCTCTAAAATGTATCAGTAGTGGAACAAGCTGCCGGAGCTTGAGTCTCTGTTTAAGCCCATGGGACTGACAGCTAAGGAAATACAGGATACAAAGAAATGAATGGTAATTTGCAGGCAAGCTACTAGAGTCTAATATTATTTTTGGACCTCTCTGCACCATTACTTTTAAATAAAGTGGAGAAGAATGAGTGTTAATACAAGTGTAGAATTACACTACAAGTTCTATTTGTATGTAGCCCTGCCATTCAGGCAAAAAAGGTAATAATGACTTAGAGATCAGATTGGCTCACTGGAGCACAGCAGTAGCAAAGAAAAACCCCAAATGATTTAAACAGAAGAAAGAAAAGGAAGGCAAGATTGGCCTTTTTACATTCAGCCGCATTTCCTTTACTTAGTCTTACTAGCAGCTATTAAAAAAATTCTTTTCACCAAAATATTTAATTCATGAATTAATTCATGAGGGATAAATGAAGACATTTTTAATTTCTTGTGAAAGTGAGAATGTGAATTATTACTTTTCATTTTTTAGGATATTCATCAGAATTACTTTGAAAAAGGCTTCCATATTTCAAATGTTCGATGATCTCCACTCTACTTTCCGGTCCTCAGCAGTCCATGGACCCAGCCACCGCACACACCCGCAGGGCACCCCCATCGCCTGACAGGTGCGGGTGCATAAGCACGTGCTGGACATGGACTTACTCCAACATCAAGTCTATTTAGTGACTTATCCTCATCAAGTCTTTAAAGCATTTCAATCAGCTTTATCGAATCTACAGTTCTCCTTTCACACTCACGTATAATCAGTTTGCCCATTTAATTAACTGGCACAATCACGCTGAAAAGCACAACTAACACGCACACAAAAAAATTAGGAACAAACACAATGGGTTCTTCGTAGACCACTTGGGTGGGAGGTATTTGATGTGGGATGTGTGTTTTAGAGGTGGGATGGAGGGGTTGATTATTCTGGCAAGTTGATCAGATTGAGACAGGTTTGAGAGAACCTTTTCCGAATTACCTAGCCTTATGTGCAGATATAACGAAAGGCTATGCAGTGATATAGCAGCTGTCTTCAGTAATTCCTTGTTCACTTATAATACCCAATGGCTAGAAATGCCGGATATGTTGTAACATCCTAACTCATATTTTTTAATGAATACATGATAAATGTATACATTTTCATAAGACTATAAAATCTAGGTATCTGTACTAAGCACCTATCTTTGTCTTCTTTGCTGCTAAAATATTTATATTCTTTTATAAGTGACTTTGCTAATTGAAAAATGCAGGAGTTACTGACAACATTCCAGATTCCAATTATCCAGCAGCTGATTGATAAAATTTTCTTCTAATGCTATTATCCTAAACTCAAATATTCTTTTTCTCAGGGTTGTCGTCAAGAGTCGTCCCCCACACTGTTGTTGTTGCTACTGGCTGGTCTTTATATAACAGTGCATCCTTTTCAAAAACTTGCAAGGGTGGGAGTGAAGAGAGAGGACTGGGAAAGCAGGTACCATGTTACTGCTATACATCTGTATCTAGCACATTGATTTGGCAAAAAAGATAAATTATTGAATGAATGAATAAATGAATGAATAAACTGTTCTAGGAGCTCAGGGGAAAAGCACAAATCACAGAAATGTACCCTTCAATGTCCCTCAACGTCTTAGTAACAAAACCTGGTAGAAGGTCCAGGAACAAGAACCTATGTCCCCATTTAGGGAAAAAAGAAACAAAAGAGACCTTTGATTTTAAGAAAAAATCTATGCAATTCCATGATGGAATAGAGCAATTTGAGAGTGGTTGCCATGGTTTTGAGTTACAAGAAAGATCATCAAGTGATTTCATGAGAATATGATGTTGACGGCGTAAGGACTTGGTTGCAAAAGTCATGGAATCTGATAGCAAAGGGCCTTGGTGGTCTCTGACTTTGCATATCTGACCTCTTAACACCCAAACTCCTAAGGCGGCTGTGGAAACAAATCGGTCCGGGATCTGGCATGCTGGGCTTGAGAGGCGATAGGAGCCTCTCTACTGCCCTCTGCTGGTTTCTCTCACATCCCACCCACACTTTCTCCTCAGATGTGTGAGCTACAGGGTCAAGGTGTGATTCATCTCTCCCTGTACTGAGATCGCTCTTCTGGCCAGGAATAGGGGTAATGAGCACTCACTGCTAATGACTTGCAAGCAAAATGAATATTAGCCTGGACAAATCTGCCTTTGCATTATGAAATCTTTGGAACTTACATTGAATGAATAAGATCTTTGCTGTCCTAACCAAGATCTCTGTATTTGGCAGATCAAAAGTAGCTAGAGGGGAACTTTCAACCAATGGAAATTTTCAAAGCCAAATGAGTGAGTCAGTAAGTTTACAGAAGGAAAAAAAATTAGTTGTGTTCTGTTCTAAGTAAGGCTGAGAGATAAGGCAGTCCACTTCAGCATGGAACACATGGAAGCTTATTGTAGCAACTTGAGAAAATTGTTTCTTTGCAGTGTGATTTCATTATTTAATTTGAATTTGAGTGAATTTCTATATAATCAGGGATGCCAGTTTCTACAAATTAGTAGAAACTATATCCCCATATAAAATCGAACTTATGAAATGATTATTAGTTTGTAATACTAATTTCAGATTCTCTAGACGTCTACACCCCTCCAGGATTCTAATACTGATAATAACAACCACCCCTTACTGAGCTTTTCAACTGTGCCAGGCATCCTGCTGGGCCCTCCCTATGCATTCTCTTTGATTCCTGCAACATTCCCTACTAACTTAGGCATTATTCTCATTATACTGATGAGGAAACCAAGGCTCAGAGAGGGCAAACAATTTGTCCAAGCCACACAGCTAATGAATAGCTGAACAGAGAATGAAACCCAGCTTTGTTTGACATGACACCAAAGCGTATGTTTTCCCTTTACACTCTTCTTCGGCACAGATACTCTGCAAAAATTCATTGCAGGCTTGTGTGTAATATTCTGAAACATGTTGGGCATAGATGAAAGAAAAGCAAGTGACATAAAAATGTGGGGACATTAGAAGATAATTCGACTTTTAAGGCAGCTTTGCTGTGATACAGAAAGCTTTTCAATTCATACTTGTTAGTATTTCTATATAATAGCTTTCATAACACTATTCTTTTGAGAAGGCAGATAACAAGGGTCCCTTTTTGTGATGTGACATAAAATAAAATGCCTTGGAGTTGAATTGATAGAACATGGAAGAGGCATGATGCACTATTAAACACTGGACTTGGCGGCGAAATACGAGTCCTTTTCTCTCTTCCTTTACAAGCTGGTAAGCAGACTGGTAACCTGACAAATGAGAAACCCCCTCTCTCCATCCTCTTTCTTTTAAAGCAGGAAAAAAGAAGGAAAACAAACATTCTTTATAAATAAATTAAAATTCTAACTAAAAAGCTAATTATAAGTGTATTTGTTTTGTTGGAGGTAAGGCACATCTATTATCATAAAGATAATTAACTCAGTCTGACAGATCTAATAAAAGGACAAGTTTAGCACTGGCTTAGCCGGAAGCCAGAGGCAAGCAATTTTTATAATTACTAGTTATTGTAACTGGGCTCAGAGAAAATGGTCTGTGATATTTAAACAGTAATGTTAATTTGCATTTAGACCTGCCCTTTTTTTTTCCCCAATGAAAGAATAAGTAAAAGACTGGATTAAGTACAAGAAACTTCAATAACTAAAATATTTTTAAATATATGAAAGCATGCCGAATGAAGTCTCTTCATCTATAAACGTGAGAATTTCTCTGAATAGAAAATGAATGTCCTTACAAAGTAAATGTTTAACAGCGACCAATTAAATAGCTTAACCCAACTTTCCAGTGCATCACAGGATGTTATCCAATCTGCAAAGATGGGTACAAGCATTATGCTGCGCTCTGTTTCACACTCCCATTTATAGATTTGCATGGTTTTGCCTACCACTGGCTAGCTCTTGAATTGAGGGGATTAAAAAAGAATAAATAAAGAGCATTGCAAATAGGCAAGTGAGAATACTGACTTTGTAACCAGTTACTTGCAGTGTAAGAAAGATGAGGAAATAAAAGGACAGGTAGCATGCAAAGGAAATGAATGATTTCCATTGTTACCTGGCAGCTGCCCTTAACTAAAGCTTGTCTCAACATTTCACATCAGACTCCTTCCCGGAACAAAACAAATCAACCTTTTTAAGAGTAGAAGTTACTCTTTAACTGCTCCTATAATAAAGGCTGTAGAAATAAGTAATAGCCTGTGTCAGAAAATAAGTTTGTAATACACTGAGAAAAGCACTTTAAGGTAAAATACCTGTTAGTCAAGCACACATTTCATTATGTTCTACAAATCTGGTGATAGACTCAGCCCATTACATTTGGTAAATATGTTGTATAATTTCTGCACATAATGCCCTGTCCGTGCCCCTGTTACACAGGTGAGTATTTAACCCATCAGCCTAATTGCATTACCAGTGCATATTTTAAAAAAATGCTGATAAAGTCTACGGAAATGGTCTTTTTCCTGCAGTTTCCATGGAAGCGTGGCTTCAGCTTTATTTCTTCACATTCTCCTTGGCTTCCCTCCATTTTAAAACTTTTATTTTTTTCAGTTTTTGAGATATTATCATTGGAAAGCATTTTGACGTAATTCCTTATTTTCACCTTTGCACTAAGGAATTATACTCTTTAATGAAGAAAAAAGTTAAAAGGCAATCCTGTGAAGGATGTCACCTCTGTTCCAACATCGACAAAGCCGCATTCTTCTTCTGCCATCTCCATTTCCATTTATTTCTCCACTGGTTCTCCCTTCCCACCCTTACTGCTATAGTCTCATATATTTACTGTATCATATTCTTGTTACATGCCTTCATGATGAACTTTCAACAAATACTCTTTAATGCAACATACGTGAAGATTAGCACTCAATAAAAGGAAAAGAGGGGAAAAAAAGGAATGGGATAAAGTTTCTCAAGGTTCTCAGCTCTAAGGCTTGAAATCAATATAGAATTAGGCACTCATATGACAGTTGGCCCTCGGTATCTGCAGATTCAACCAAATGTAGATCAAAACAGAATCCCCGGATGCCAAACCTGAAGATACAGATAGGTGACTGCACTGCGCCTTCTGTATAAGGCACTAGAGCATCCATGGATTTTGGTATCCATGGGGGCCCTGGAACCAATTCCCTGGGGATACAAGGGTGACTATGCCACATGAGAAGTGCCACGAGGGGTAATTACAGATTGCTATGGAGAAAAGCTGGCTTCTAAACCAAATTTATGGACAGAAAGTTGACCTAGAAAGAATCCTAAGAAAAAGAGAGAGCCAAAATAATTCCTGGAGGATGAGTAGAGGGAAGGGGAAGAACCTGCTAGGCGGACTTGCAAAGTCAGTGGGACAAGAAGGAAGGAAGTTGTTAGTACAGACCTTCCTGGTGTCTATTTTTCCTTCAAGATTTAACCCTCTCTGACTCTATCTGACTCATGTTGAGACTAGACAGATGATCTGAGTATTTTATGTATTTGTATGCATCTATGGTTTTTTCTTTGATTCTAAGTTCTTAAAAATCAAGGACTAAGTTACAGAACAAAAATCTACAAAGCACCAGCAAGCTGTTGAGTATGTGGTACTCAGATATTGTGGTATTAGAAATTTAAAATACTGAAACACTCCATAGCACAGATAGAATGTTTCTTGAGGCTACTAATTCTTTTTATTTTATTTTATTTTTTATAATGTTAGTTTCAGGTGTACAACAGTGATTCAGTTATACATATACACACATATTTTTTTTTCTCTTCAGATTCTTTTCCATCACATGTTATTACAGGAAATTGAATATAGTTCCCTGTGCTGTGTAGTAGGTCCTTGTTGTTCATCTATTTTGTGTATAATAATGTGTATCTGTTAATCCCATACTCCTAATTTATCCCTTCCTCACCTTTTCTCCTTTGGTAACCATAGAATTCTTGTCTTTGTCAGCCTCCACACTGCCCCAGTGTGGCAGATTTAAAGCATCAGAAATGAAGCCTTAAGCTTTTATGGTAGTGAAGTGGTAGATCTTCAAACTTATGGGTTTTCAAATAATTTGCCTTTATCCAGATGTCTGTGAAGTAGACAACCTGGAATTGATTCTATGTTTGTTCAAGGTCCCATTCCAGGTCATTGCTGGGAATGTACCAGTGGCAATGGAGCTTGAAAGATGGGGAAAAAAACTGATGGAATAGGTGTCTCCAACCTTTCTCCACAAATGGGTGGGCAGTGCACATGCTTCATTTCTTATGATTGCCAGGGGTCACTGTGCAAAGGCAGGGTTCATCTGCCTGAAATTGAAGCCAAATTGACTATTATTTATACAGTCCTAGGCAGGAGTACATAGCTTTGTGTGGTAGGGGAAAGTTGTTCAGAGATGAGGAGTGAAAAATCGGCACTGAGAGTCCACACCCGTCTCTTGCAAGTCCAGCATAATAAAGAACAAATGAAATAAAGCACCATAGAGTAGGGAGGAGGTCACAGGAAGAAGACTCCGCTGAAAAGAGGTGGCCAGGAACCTTCATTCTGCAAACAGTGAAGACATTAAAGTTGTCGTAATGTGTTATCAGGTTGCTTCAGGGTGAGGTGTGGCACTTGGAGGGAGCTCTGCTCATTATCTGAAGGCGGAAAGATCAGCAAAGGAGGGAAGAAGGAAGAAGGGAAGCTCGGACAGTAAGGAGAGAAGAGAAAGAAATTGCACATAGGTCCTGGCTTTGAAAGACTATGCTTTTTTTGTTGTTCTTTTTTTGGTCATTGATGCAGAGTGTAAATGCTTGAACAAGGCCTTACACAGCAAATCAGAAGAAACAAAACAAAGTAAGACTTAAAATGAATATTTTTTGCTTGTAATTTCTTCTTAAAATTCATTTTTGCATAGACTGATTAGAAGGAAGAATCTGGAAGAATCTGAGGCTCCCTGAAATTTTCCTGAAGCCATTATTTCATCGTCATTTTCACTGCAGTGTAATTGGCGAGACTCTCAGGGAAGAGGTTTGATTGTTTTAACTGTGATTCATTAGTGGACTCAGTCACAAGAGGTGGGGCTACACTGCCCACGTTAAGTGTTATACAAAGGCTGTGCATTTTTATTATTATCCATAACTTCTCACCAACAGGCCTGCTACACAAAGCTGCTCAGAATTAGTGTGCAATTCCTCCTTAGCTTTTAATGCAGGTCAACTTGTGGGTCTTAAAAGATTGACTATGGCCCTTTAAAAACATTCTCCGAGTTGTGGTGGGTAATTAATCACAGCAACAGAAGCAAAATATATTGTTTCCTTGCTGAGAAGAGCATGTTTTCTTTGCATATGAATTGATCCCTTAAACATTCCTCGTGGGAATATATTTTTCCCTTCTAATGCAAACTGGCTTTAAACTACAGATGTGCTAATCTATCTGTAGGAAGTTCCAGGGCTCATTGATTTGTGAGATGCATAGGTATTCATCTATTTTAGATGGAGACCTGAAAGAAGGGACAATTAATTAAGTCATCCTGCAGTGATTTTTCAAAACTGTAATATAAACAGTGACGGGGAAAACCCCAAGGCTTTAGACTTTGAATTTGGTTTGGATAAGTATCTGAACTTTTGCAAACTGGGTTGATTTGAGGCAAAATGAAAATATTGCTTTGCAATAGGAAATGTAGACACTGTACCTCTCATACAGGGCTTATCATGTTCTGTCTTCAGTGTAAGGTGCATGTGTGGTAGAGTGAATCTTCTTGTGTGTTTGTGGGCATGCAATTTCCCCTATTTGATTGCAAGGAGCTTCAGAAAAAGATCGTGTCATGTACCCGTCCATATGCTGCTCAGTGTTTGGTCTGATACTTGCCATTGCATGCAAGTCATCCATACCTTACATCTTCAATAAAATATTCATTCCTTTGTTACCAAAAGCT
The DNA here is from genome assembly GCF_009834535.1 of Camelus ferus. NCBI lineage: Eukaryota > Metazoa > Chordata > Mammalia > Artiodactyla > Camelidae > Camelus > Camelus ferus. Next base: position 16,305,470 of record NC_045697.1, on the reverse strand, counting down.
AATTGAGCATCTACTAAGCATCATCCCCAGGCCGAGAGAACTCACACTTACTAGAAACCCATAATCATTATTTAGGGGTCTGTAAAAAATTCAGTGCCAGTCTTCTGGTTTTTATAAACCACCAATGAGTTTTTCAGAAGAAATATTACCACAAATATGTTATCTGCACTATGCCCCGAATCCTTTTGGAAGAAGGCAAGATATAAATGAAAACAAAGGAGACTGTTAGTAGAATTATCCATAAAATACTCAGTTCAACGGAAATATATCAAACATCTACGAAACGCAAAGTTCAAAGCTAAGTCTGTTGGTAGCAGATCTATTAGAGACTTCAAAGGAAGCAGCAAGAGACATCTTTCAATTATGCATATTTAACTAGTCCATTAAGATGTTTGGGAGTAGCCATTGAAGTCCCAACTCTTTAACAGCTGATGTAGCCCCCACTGCTCTGGACCCGCTTATTTGGCTTCCTTCTTCTTCATCTTTCCCATTGCCCTCTAGACTCCAGGTATCCTGAGGACCTCCAGTTTGTCAGAGGTGCCAAGTTCTCTCTCTCCTCCGGACCTTCACGTGTACTGTTGGCTTTGCAAGGAACCTCCCCTTCTGTCACTCTATTTTCTAGCTATTATCTACCTACCCTTGAGGCCTTCACTTAACTGTCACTCTCTTTCTCTAACCCTTTTCTTATTTCTAAACATGAGTTCATTACAGAGGCCAGGACATCCTATGCTTTTACTCTCTAAATACCTAATTCATATGAGTTTGGGTTTAGGGTCTGTCTTCTCTGACTGGAGCTCCATGCAGGCTGATTCATATCCCTAATGAATAGCCTAGATCCTGGTACTTAACATGCGCTTAGTAAATAATTGTTGAAAGAACGAATGAGTGAGTAGAGAGTTACATACTCATCAAATTTCAACAGAAGTGTTATATAGAAAGTGTTATATAGAAAGATACATTTAACATCTGTGAGGGAAAATACTGCAACCGTATCAGTAAACAAAGAATACTGAAACCAAGTCATCAGCGCCTGCCGCCACCCGCAGGGAGGACAGACCTGCAGCCCGGCCTCTGCAGCCACTCACAATGGTGCACCCTGAGGGGACTCAGAATAATAAAGGACAAAATAAAGCACCCTCGATAGCTAGGTGCTTGTCAAAGGAATGAATTCAATGAGCCCAAATGTTTGCTTCCTCCCATACATAGAAAAGCACTAAATTCTTTAACTTGAGATGCCTGGTTTTCGTTAGATAATAAGCAATTTTTTAATGTTCCAACTACCTGGTCTTTGTTGTAAAGCTCCTATATATCCTAGCTCCTCCCCTACCTCTTCGGAGCAGTCCCTCAGAGCCATCTGAGAGGCTGTCATCCCAGCTCGAGTCCTCCCACCAAATAAAACATAACTCTCAACTTTTAGGCTGCACATTTATTTCAGTCGACACGTCACAAATACAGGAACACTTTTGAAGGTTTATTTATAAAATGCTTTGGGATTTCTCAGTGTTGTCATTGTTTTGAACAGAAGGAGTCATTTTGCTGCAGACACAGTGAAAAATTAAGAGAAACTTGTGCCTACGTGAAAAATAAACTTTTATGTTTATATTATTCATCAATATACAACATTTCAAAACATGAAGTTATTTTCAACATCTCAACTCTCTCGGAATCATCTCTATGAATAGAAGAAAAAATATTGTCTTTCCCTTACTAAATATCAGAAAAGATGTAGTTACTTTTTGTTTCTACCTTCAGATAACAATTGGTAGGTAATTTAAAATATTGATTGAGATGAGAATTTGCTTTTTGTTTGAATGGCCCTAGTGAGAGAGGCAGAAAAATATGCAACGGACTGAGCATCTGAAGACTTACGTTAATAAATACCGCTATCACCACCACCCACACAGAGGTCATGGCTTTCCTATTCCCCTGAAATGGACATTGTTATCAGCCTAGAGTGTATTCTTCCACTCTTTTCTCTGTATTCGTACAGAAGTATCTACGTAAGTTATGTACAGGAATGTTCACTGTCAATGCTTGTAATTACAAATCTGGGGATTATATATGTGTATATATACATGGCATTGCAACTTTCTTTTCTCACTTAAAACTTTTGTTTAAAATTTTTGTTGATATCTGCCCAGGTCAGAAAATATGGCCTGGAGCTAACTCATAATAATCGTACCATATTTCATAGTAACAAGTGATTTGAGCATCTCTCTATTGATGAAATTTTGGGTTTTTTCCAAGTTTCCATGTTTCTGTTTCATTGTTTGTTTGTTTTACTACTATACTATTGCTATGAAAATCTACGTACATCCTTATATACTTGTAACATTATTCCTATGGCATAAATTCCTCAGAACTAGATACAGGGCTTAAGGTTGTAGAATATTACTCTTTCTAAAAAACTGTAACAAGTCATGCTGCAGCCAGAAGGGTAAAAGAGAGTGTTTGCCCATCTGTTCATGAGTACTGGGTATTATGGCTCTTGTTCCTTACGGCCAACCCAATGGGTGAAATACAGCACCACACAGTTAATTTAATTTACATTGTCCTGACTGCTGGAGAGTTTAAATATTTTTTCCGTAAGTTTCTTTCACCATTTGTATATGCTCTTTTTAAAATGTACCTAATTGGATCCTCTGCATATTTTAAAGGTTGTTTTTCTTTTAAACATATAATTTTAGACTTACAGAAGAGTGGCAAAAATATTACAGAGAGTTGATGCATAGCCTTCTCTCAGCTGCCACTAACATCTTACATAAGCACTGAGCAATTATCAAAACTAAATTTGGTTAGAAATTAACCTTGGTAAAATACTATTATCTAAACTATTTGGATTTTACCAATTTTTCGACTAATGCCTTTTTTCTATTCAAGGGTTCAATCCACGATTCCACATTGCATTTACTTGTCACATTCTTATTCTCCTCCAGTCTGTGACAGTTCCAAAGTCTTTCCCTACTTTGCACCCTAAAAAATATGGTCTTTTTTTTTTGTGTGTGTGTGAAGTGCTCCTCAGTTTGGTTGTGTCTGGAATTTGTTCATGATTAAAGTTTTGTATTTTGGGGAAGAATATCAAAGAAGTGACATGTTCTACCCAGTGCTTCATATCAAAGGATATGCGCTGTTGATATGTATTACAAACAATATTAACATTGTTTATTTGGTCAAGGTGGGGTCTGCCAGGGTTTTTAATGTAAAGTTACTATTTTTTTTATTTTGTAAACTCTTAATGTTTTGAGGTGGATAACTGGATAAATGCAAATGTCCTATTTCTGCTGCTAATTTTAAGAACCACCAGGCAACAACGCCTGTGACAATTACTACTGTTGCGTTCCAGTGTCGACTTTCTATTTCTCTCATTCCTTCCACATTTCCTAATGGTAATTATTCTGTAAGGAAGAGTTGTTCCTTTCCCCCCTTTCACTTATTCATTTATTTCGGTATGGAACCCTGGATAATTATTTTATCCTTTTGATTTGAATCCAATACTATCATTATTTACTTTGTTGTTCAAATTGTTCCAACTTTGGACATGCAGAGCTTTTTTTGGGTTGCCTCCTCTCCCCTTTTGACATGCCCATATATATTTAAGCCCTCCAGGACACACCAGGCATGTCTTGTATTTTTTTTTCCTATCTCATCCCTATAATCCATCAATTTTCCAAGGGTCCTGCTTTTGTGTTTGTTTTTAAATTGGAGAATGGCATTTAGAAGCCAATATCTGAGCAGTAGGTGGGCTCAGTGCTGCAGGGTATGTCATCACTTTTAGTCTTTTTTAATAAACAGAGCTAGAAAATATATGCATATATACTACCTTATGCATACATACACACGCGTAAGCATTTTTTTCTGTGTTCATAGTGATTTAGTTGATGTGTCCATAGTGATTATGTAGAACCAAGCACTACAGAGTTCCTTATAATCTTCTTCATTTTCTTGATCATATTTTATTCCTCCAACTGTGAGAAATATGCTCTTCATTATTTATCTCTGCTCATTTGTTCAACACTAATATAAAACAAAGTAGTTTCAGGCTCGCTTACCTATATCCTTATGAAAAACAAATTTGTAAACTGAATTAAAGTGTTTATGTACAATTATTTTCGTCTTTAACCCTATAGTATCCAGTCAAAGCAGTGTTACCATCATTCTTAGATTAGCCTCTTTTCCCCAACTCCTTCAGAGTGATGATATGACTCATATGTAATAATTACAGCTGTTTGCTTTCTGTGAGCATTCCATCTTTCCTACACATCCTGGTTGATTTTTTTTAAATTTAAATAGAGTACAGTTTATTCTCATTTGGTACAGTTGTCTTCATTTTGACAAATGCATACAGGTGTATGACACCTTGCCTCCATAAAGAACAGGTGCATCATCCCCACAATTCTTTTATGCTGGCCCGTTCTAGTTGCTCCTTCACCCCACAAGTTACAAGTGAAGAACTTCCTAATTTTTCTGCAAAATAAGAAAACACCATTACAACAGTTGTTTCCATGCTTATATTGATTACTCCTGAAATACATTTACATACTTACTGAATAAATCAAAACTAAATTGTGAGTTTAAATTCGAATAATTTGTATATAAAATGAAAATAGGAAGAAGAAAGAAGAAACTGGTTATTATAGTCAAATAAACACATAAATATAGCAAGCAAAGAGAAAATGTGCATATTTACTTACAATTCCTTTTTAAAATTCTTGTCCTTAAAGCCCTAGAAACATCTATGGCATCCTCCTTCTATTCTTAATTCCACGTTTCTATTGCCCTCGGCTAGAACCACAGCTCCTCAGGATACTTTATTTGGTGGGATGACAAAGATTTTCGTTCCTGAAAAGGCTAAGGCCTCAATCATCTTTTTTTTTTTTTTAACTGTACTTTTACATTAATCTTTGAATTGGAAATGGGAATATTAAGAGGTATACCAAAGAACACTGGGTTTCAGACACAGTTCTCTTTTACTCTGTAGTTTATCAGTAACCCAGTTTCCCTTGGTCATCATTAACTATCACTCCAGACAGTATAGTAACTTATATTCTTGTTTTTTGCCTATTTTTTCAGTAACACAGGAAGCTCCAAATGGTTCTCTTACCCCAAGATATCAACAAAATTGATAAAACTCTAACCAGGTTAACTAAGAAAAAAGAGAGAATACACTAATCACTAACATGAGAAATGAAAGTTGTTCCATCACTACTGATTCCATGTGCAATACAAGGATGATTGGGGATTATAAACAATTATGTGCCTACAGAGTTGCTATCCTGAAAATATTGATTCTTTCTATATCCATGTACATAGAATATTTTTCCATTTATCTAGATCATCTTTGATTTCTTTCATTGCAAATTTGTGATTTTCCTTATAAAAATTTTGCACTTATTTTGTTAGGTTTATACCTAAGTATTTATTTTATTGGTGCTAATGTAAATTATATTGTGCATTTAATTGCTAATTTCAGTTATTCATTGCTGGTATATAAGAAAGTAGCTGACTCCTCTATTTTAACATTGCATCCTACAATCTTATTGCAATTGCTTTTCATTCCAGGGGCTTATTGTTGTTGTTTATTCTTGGGAATTTTTTACATAGAAAATCATGCTATCTGTGAACAAAGACAGTTTTATTTCTCCTTTCTCCATCTGTATACCTTTTGTTGTCTTATTAGCTAGGGCTTGCATTATATCACTGAATAGGAGTGATGAAAGATAATATACTCATCTTGTTCCTGCTTTTAGGAGGAAAGCATTCATTTTCTCACCATTAAGTATGATGTTAGCTGTAGGTTTTTTGTAAGTTTCTTTTCTCAAGTTGAAGTTCTCCTCTATTCTTAGCTTGTTGAGCATTTTTATCTGGAATAGGTTTTGATCTTGTCAAATGCTTATTTGTGATGGTTTACATTCACTGATTTTTCAAATGTTGAACCAGCTTTGTGTATTGAGTATAAATCCCACTTGGTTGTAATGTATAATTCTTTTTATACCTTGTTGGAGTTGATTTGATAATACTTCATGAATATTTTTCAATCTATGTTCATGAGAAATATTGGTCTGTAGTTTCCCTTTCTTCTTGTGTCTTTGTCTGGTTTGAGCATTAGGGTAATGCTCATCTCATAGAATGAGTTAGGAAGTAAACATCTGCTTCTATTTCCTGGAAGAAGTTGCAGAGAACTGGTATAATTTCTTTCTAGAAATGCTTGACTGCTTGATTGAATTCAGTAGTGAACCTATGTGGTCTGGTGTTTTCTGTTTTCAAAAGTTTTTAATTATTGATCCAGTATCTTTAATAGATACAGGCCTATTCACATGATCTTTTTTCTTGTGTGAGTTTTGATAGATTTTTTTTTCTTTCAAGGAATTGGTCCATTTCATCTAAGTTATCAAATTTGTGGGTAGAGTTGCTCATAATATTCCTTTATTCTTATTATAATGTTCATAGGATCAGCTGTGATGACCCCTCCTTTCTTTCTGATATTAGTCATTTGTGCCATCTCTTTTTTTTCTTAGTTAACATTGCTAGAAGTTTAATACTTATATTACCTTTTCAAAGAACTAGCTTTTGGTTTCACTGATTTTTCTCCCCCGATTTCCTATTTTCAATTTTATTGATTTCTGCTAATTTTTATTACTTACTTTTTTCTGCTTACTGTGAACTTAATTTGCTCTTTTTTTCCCCTAGTTTCCTAAGGTGGAAGCTTACATAATTAATTTTAGATCTTTCTTTGATTCTAATATATGCATTCAAATCTATATATTCTCTTCTAAACACTGCTTTTGCTACAATCCCACAAATCTTGATAAGGTATATTTTCATTTTTATTTAGTTCAAAATATTTTTAAATTTTTCTTGAGGCTTCTTATTTGATCTGTGTGTCATTTAAAAGTGTATTATTTACTCTCCAAGTATTTGAGTGGTTTACAGCTATGTTTCTGTCATTGATCTTGTTTAATTCCATTGTTTTCTCAGAGCATACTTTGCCTGATTTCCCATTATTTTAAATTTGTTAAGGTGTGTTTCATGGCCCAGACCATTGTCTATCTTGGTGAATATTCCATGTGAGCTTGAGAAGAATGTGCATTTTGCTGTTGTTGGATGAAGTTTTCTATAAATGTCAATTAGATCTAGTTGATTGATGGTGCTGTTCAGTTCAACTATGTCCTTACTGATTTTCTGCCTGCTGTATCTATCAATTACTGTAAGAGGGATGTTGAAGACTCCAACTACAAGAGTGGATTTGTCTTTCTCCTTGCATTTCTATCAGTTTTTGCCTCACATATTTTGGTGATCTTTTGTTAGGTACATACATGTTAAGAATGGTTATGTCTTCTTGGAGAATTAAATCTTTTATCATTATGTAATGCCCTTATTTATCCTTGGAAATTTGTCATGTTCTGAAGTCAGTTTTGCCTGAAATTAATATAACTATGCCAGCTTTCTTTTACCTGGTGTTGACATGATATATTTTTCTTCATTTCTTTACTTTTAACCTATCTGGGTTTTATATTTAAAGTGGATTTCTTGCAGACAACACATAGTTGGGTCATTTTTCTTAATTCAGTATGAAAGTCTCTGTCTTTTAATTGATATATTTAGACCATTGATGTTTAAAGTGACTGTTGATCTAGTTGGATTAATATGTACTACATATTTTTACTGTTTTCTACTCTTTGCCTTTTGTCATTTCTTTCTTTTCCTTCCTTCCTTCCTTTCTTCCTTCCTGCCTAACTTCCTTTTCTTCCTTCCTTTCATGGTCATCCACTCTTTTTCAGCCCTCTTTGGTATTAAACAAGCATTTTATATGATTCAGTTTTCTTCTCTTAGCCTATCAGTGTTTTTTTTTTTTCTTTCGATAGCCATCTTTGGATTTGAAATATACATTTACAACTTCAAGTTTACTTTTAAACAGCACTAAACCACTTCACAAGCAATGCAAATACTTTAGAACAGAATATGCCCAATTTTTCCCTCCTGTCCCTTTTAACATTGCTGTTATTCATTTTACCTTTCCATAAACTGTAATCATTGAATAGATTATTTCTATTGTTATGAAAAAACTGTTATCTATTAGATCAACCTAAGAATAAAAAACATTTTCTTTTACCTTTATTTTAGTTCATATCTAATATTGTTTCTTTTTAAATGTAAATGTAAATTTGATTTTCTAACCTATATAATTTTTCTTCTCTCTGAAGAACTTATTTTAGCATTTTTTTGCAAAACAGGTCTACTGGTGACAGAGTCTCACAACTTTATTTATCTGAGAGTTTTTATTTCTCCTTTTGAAGGATAATTTCAGTGGTAAAAGAATTGTAATCTGGTGCTTGTTTGTTTTTTAACATTTTAAGTGTTTCACTACTCTCTTATAGCTGGGTTTCTAAGGAGATGTCTTAATTTTTACCCTTGCTCTTTACTAGATAGAGTGGCTTTTTTCTCTGGCATTTTTCAAGATTTCTTCTTTGTATTTGATTTTTTTTTTTCAGTTTTAATATGACATATTTAGGTGTAATTTTTGTGGCATTTATCCTGCTTGGTGTTGTCTGAGCTTCCTGGATATAGTGGTTTGGTTTCTGTTATTAATTTTGGAAAATTATTTATTACTATTAGTTTAAATATTTCTTTTGTTCTTTTCTATCTTCTCCTTTTGGTATTCCCATTGCATGTATGTTAAACATTTTATAATTGTCACTCAGTTCTTGAATATCCTGTTCCATCTTTTACACTTTTTTTCTCCTTGCATTCTGGTTTTGGAAGTTGCATTGATATTTCTTCAAGCTCGCTGATTCTTTCCTCATTGTGTCTAGCTCCTTTTCTTCCAAGTGTGCTGGGAGTTTTTAAAATCAGGAATGACTTCTGGATTTTGTTAAATGGTTTTCTGCATTATTTGAGATTATTACATGATCTCTCGATTCATTAGTTACCTTGATGAGTTACATCAATTAATTTTTGAACCCTAAACCAGAATTCTTGTGATAAACCCCACTTATTTAAGATATATTAACTTTTTTATATATACTGCTAGATTCAGTTGGTTAATATTTTTCTTGAGGGTCTTTATGTCTGTATTTACGAGTGCTATTATTTTTTACTTTTCTTTTCTTGTAATGTTTTTATCTGGTTTTGGTAATAGAAATAGTAACCTGCCCTTATAAAATGAGCTGAGATGTGCTTCCTCATAGTTTCTAGTACATATTTTGTAGACTTAGTATTTTTTTTCCATGAATGTTTGGTAGAATTCACAAGAGAACACTTCTGGGGCTGGATTCTCCTTTTTGGAAAAGTTTTAACTATAAATTCAATTTCTTTAATTGATATGTGATTAATTCATTACCTTTTTTTTCTTTTGAGTGAGTACTGGTAGTTTGTGTTTTTCAAAGAATTGGTGCATTTCCCATAAGTTGCAAATTTGTAGGAATAGTTGTTTATATTGTCCTTTTAATCCTGTTAATATCTGTGAGGTCTATATTGTAAGTTGTTCATTTTGTTTCTTTAATTCTATTAATGTCACTGGGGTCTATAGTTATAGCTTTTATTTTGATACTGACATTGTAAATTGTGTCTTCTCACTTTTTTACTAAGTCTGGCTAGAGATTTATTAATTTTATCAATTGTTCCTTGATTTTATCTAATGTTTTTCTATTTTTAATTTTATTTGTTATTTATATTATTATTTTTATTATGTACCTGCTATAGATTTAGTTTGTTCTTTTTCTCGTTAAGATTATTTGACCCTTTTTCTATTCTAAGCATTTGACTACAAACTTAACAGTAAATGTTGTTGATGCATCCCACACATTTGGATATATGATATTTTTATTTTTATAGTCCAAAATATTTTTAAATTTCCCTTGAAACTTCCTGTTTGAATCATAGTTTATTCAGACGTATGTTGTTTAATTTCCAAGTATTTGGAGATTTTCCAGCTATTTTTCTGTTATGGCCAATAAACATACTTTGTATGATTTCTAATCTTTAAATTTGTCAAGATTTGTTTAACGGCTCAAAATATGGCCTGTCTTGCTGAATGTTCTGTGTACCTTTGTAAATTAAGTGTTTTCTGATATTGTTGAGTGAAATCTATTAAGATCAAATAGGACTACTGGTTATAGGGTATTCAGTTCTTCTATATCTTTTATTTTCTCTTTTTGGATTTGTCTATTTTTCTTTTAATTCTATGGGTTTTTTGTCATGTACTTTAACACTCTGCTGATAAATACATACATATTAAAATTGTTATTGTTCTTGGAGAATTGGTTGTGTTATCATTGTATAATGTTTCTATTTATCCAAGATAATACTTCCTGTTCTAAAGTCTAACTTATGAGATATTAATCCTTCTATATTCTTTTGGTTAATGTTTGTATGATACATCTTTCTCCATCCTTACTACATTTATTTACATTTAAAATTGGCTTAAACAAAGATCTTAAATTTTTCTAATAGTTTTACTATTTTACATTTTCATTGAAATCTTAAATCTATCTGGATTTATTTTTCCATACGGTGTAAAGGCATGGTCTTCCTCTAATATTTTTCATGAAGCTAAAAAATTTCACCAGTGCTGTTTATTACAAAAATTATTCTTTTCCTTGGTAAAGGTAAGTGGCACTCTTTTTGTATATTGATTGCTCATAGATACTCAAAGCTATTTTGAGTTATTTTTTCTAGCTTCATTAATATTTTCTATATATTTCCTTGATAGTCTATCATTAGACTTTTAAGACTTCTCAGTAAATAACCCTACAACTCCTCTTTATGAGAAAATCTGTGGTCTTCAAAAACTGATAACCAGAAAGATCTAAAATCAGAAACTCTCATACTTCCAAGCAAAATCATTCAATTGTAAGGTATCCGTCTCCCTTGAAAGCTGTAGTAATATGTTTACTTTCACCTGAACAAAAAGACTTTTGGAGAAAAAAAAACTTAACTAGTTTTGTTTAATAATTATATTCCCACGTTATCCTGTGAGAAAAAGGAAAACAGTTATATATACAATAGTTCTGCTGGTTTTTATTTCTTTTTCCAAAGTTCAGTTATGAAATCTGATTTTTATTTTAACCTAATTATTTAGGAACTAGGATCATAATATGCATTCATATGTAATTAACTTTATTCAGTGATAGAATATCCAATAGGGCTTTTTAAAAATTCTCTGTTGTCTGCAGCCATGTCTCTGGTTCTTTAGAGATGCAAAATTGTATAATAACACATAATTACTTTGGTGATTTTTGCAATTTTGTTAGATGACCCAACATAGGCAGTGGCATTTATCAGTAATATAAGGCATAAACATTAAGTGTTCAATGAGTGATTAAATTTATAAATGTTTGGGTGGGGAGTTGTTCAGAAGGAACTAATATTTAAGGAGCCATGAACTTTTGACATGTGGCATTATATGCATTACAAATATGTTTATTAATCCTTATAAATACTTTGTGACTGGGAATTAGTATCCCAAATACACTGTTGAAGCAATGGAGGGTGAGAGAGTATAGGTCTCAGGGACTAAATACTTGAACTATGGCTGATTCATAAGGTGCATCGACACTATAAATAAATGTTATGGAACCTTATTTGGAAATAGTGTCAGTGCAGATTATTAGTTAAAATAAATTCATTCTGGAATAGGATGGGCCCCTAATCCAATATGACTCGTGTCTTTATAAGAAGACAGCCATGGGAAGACAGGGACAAACAGAGAGATCTCCCTGTAATGACAAAAGCCAGAGGTCGGAGTTACACAGCTGCAAGCCAAGAAATGTCAAAAATTGCCAGTAAACCACCAGAAGCTAGAAAGACCAAAGAAAAGATTCCCTTACAGCTTTCAGAGGAAGCATGGTACTGCTAACATCTTGATTTTTGGACTTCTAACCTTCAAGAACTGTGAGATAATAAATTTCTATTGTTTGTTGTTTTAGTCCACCCAGTTTGTGGTATTTTGTTACAACAACTCTAGGCAAATAACATAGCAAGTGATGAACGTATAGTAATGGCATAGTGGGGAGTGTGCTCTCCAGACTGTGTACTTCCTATCGAGTACGTGTGCAAGAACTGAAGCTGGGTAAGAAATGCGTTATTGCAGATTACCAATATCAGGTCATTAGTTAGACCACAGCAGTAAATTCCAACCAAGTAGCACAATTCCTGGGGAGGATGACTAAGAGGTAAAGACTGGGAACTCTGGCAAATATGCAAATATAACTACCAGTTGGTCCACTATAACCAAAGTCGGGGTGGAGGAGCTTTATATACTTAGGAAGAGAGAAACAGTATAGACAATACTCAATTTGTAAGCAGCGAAGGACCATAAAAATGCCATGCAGGTCAAAACCCTGCAAGGGAAACTTAATAATCAATGGAAAATTATGAATGTTCTGTAACCTTTAAAAATCTGTTGTCAAAACATTAAAAATTTTCTACTGTCTATTGTAGATGCATAGAGAAATAAAAAAGAAAAACTACAGTAAAACTAGTGCTTATTTAGTACACTTTAAATTTTTGGAAAGACTGAGAATTAAAGTATTTTATTTCTTTACATTAAGAATCGCTTGAACAGCATTTTCTTTCTTGTCCTATAGCTTAAGATATGAAGTGAACATCTTTTCTCTGCCTTGGCAAATAGCCACATACCTTTCTAAGTTTGGATCACCTTCCAAAATTTTACCTTTTGCACTTTCAATGTCATGAAATATCTTTGAGAGGTCCTTTAACGTGAAGTTTTTTCCTGGCGTTGCTTCTACTGGGATATGTTCAACTTTCTCATTATAACCATTTTCTTCATGTATGTTAATACATTCATCTTCACTAATTTCCTCTGGCTTCTTATCTAGAGTCCTTCAAACAGTGACAGTGTCTGTCTTCCACAGTCAGCAATTTCTTCTTTAACTCCATTTACTTTTGATTGCTATTTCACTCCCAATGTTATCACTTAGTTTCTTTGCTGTACTTTTATCTTTGTTAGCCATTCTCTCTTTTGAGTATCCATTTTTGTAAAATGCCATGTTGCTTTATTACTGGGGGACAAGGAGGCAAAACAGCCACATTCTTTGCTGTCTGCCGGTAAACTAACAGTGTCCATGGTAACAACCACCGACAGACTTTCAGAGAATTGATGTGATTTGTCCTTGGTCATTTTGCACATCTGTTATTCACTCAGTGATATATAGATTGAAGAACTAGCCATAGAAGTTCATACTTCATGCAATTACTCACAGTTAATATCCCATAGTAACTGAAATTTATGCCAAGTTGTGGGGGACTGGTAATTTTTAGCTAAACCATGGTAACTGAAGTTCATGCATATTAGAACCATCAGAAGAAAGATTGCTTGCATATATCTAATTAGGGGTTAAAAGTTGTATAGAAGGGAATGAGGCGAGAAGAGAAAGTAAATGCATTGGACAGTGGTTCTCAAAGTGTGATAAACAGGCCAGAAACATTGGCATTATGTGAGAACTTATTAGAAATGTCAGTCTCAGGTCCCACCCGAGACAGACTGAATCAGAAATTCTGAGGGTGGGGCCTAGCCATCTATGTTTTAATAAGGTCTCCAGGTGATTTTCATGCTACAAATTTGGGAATCATTGAAATAGAAAATATGGATTGATGTGTTGGAAGGGATAGAGTGAGGATAAAGCCCTTATTGTAGAGCTGAGATGAAACAGCAGGAGTCCGTTAAGGTTCTGTGCGTGTTTCCTCTATGTGGCTGCTACGTGTTTAGGCTCTTTCAAGTTTACACTAACTACAAATACACATTGATGGGAGAGGCTAGCGCTGCTGTCTCAAATGCATGTTGTTTAGGCCATGGAAGATGGTGGTTAGCAAGGGGGCTTTATCTGAGAAGCCACAAAAATCACACTCCCAGTAACTGGCAGAAAAAAATCTTTATTCAGGTCTTTTTGCCTTGAAATTTTATGCTCTCTAACTTGTTTTATGCTGTTTATTCATAGTTTCAGGGAAACCCACTATAATGAACACCTTATTCATGGGTTCAAATTCAAATTTCACCATTTAATGTGTGGGTGGCTTTGGGGATAGTAATACCTACTTCAAGTGGTTTTTGGAAGGATGCAAAGAGATAGATAATGTAGATATAGTTTCTAGTCCGAGCAATTATACTTAATAAGAACTCAGTTCTGTTCTTAAGTTCTTGTATGGATTTCACTCTTCCATTGTTTGCTACCAATGGTATCATTTTATGGTATCATTATACCTATCAATATTACATCTTAATAATTTGTCAGTGATCTTTTTTTGTTCACCAACATATTCTAGGATCCTAAAATTTTGCCAAAAATGCAGCAGTTGCTTAATTAAAATTTGTTGAATGAATGAATGGCTCCTTCCACTAGTCCTAGTTCAAAGTCCTCATTCTCCATAAAGACAACCCAGAGAATTTTCAAAGCACTGGAATAATTATGTAAGAATGAAAGGGGTATTTGCATGGGGTATGACAATGCCCAAGTTTTGTCTCAGTCTTGTTTGAGGAGCTAAGGTGAACTCAATGGAAACATTCTTAATGGAGAAAATGGCCACCTGAAAAATTAGCATTATACATTATGGGATAAAGAGACTATATTCAGGGAAAAATATAAATCATATTCAAGAAAGGAAGCAAAGGCTATAACTACAGAAGTGCCAGGGTGAACACATAAAAAGGTCAGAAGTTAGAAGAATCAAGTGCAAATTAGGGAGTAGAGAGTCAGATGGATCCAGGCAAGTGGTACAGGGATAACGCAATAAAACTTTGATGCCCTATGGTGCTCTCCGCATGGTACTAAGCCTTGTAGGATTGAAAACTTTTTCTTGCATGCATTTTAAATGCTTTGATTTGTACTTAATGACAGGGAACTTGTATATGCCACTCAATAAAGATGGATTTGTCCGAGACCCTGCTAAATCAATGCATATTCACTGAAATCTCTTGTCATTGTTCTGTCAGAGAAAGCTCTGCATCCATTCTGCCACATGGAGATGTGGCTAGTCTGTATCTGTGTTAGTAACCAGCTGGGACTTTTACTGGCTTCATTATGCCATTTATTTTATCAGTAGACAGTTCTCCTCTAGTCTTTGTTTTCCTTGGTGGAAGTTATGCTCCTTTTGTTTGTGTTATAATAGAGAACAAGCCATTTTCTTTTCAACATTAACAAGCCCATCAGTCATGCACTTTGACTTATAATTTTGAGTGCCTTTCAGCACTTTTAGGGGCAAGAAAAGATGACATTATTCTGAGCCACAACATTATGGGGGCAAGAAATTCCCTCAAGAGGTCATATAATCTAATCCTCTGACTCCAGCTGAACATTAACTTTTGAAGAGATCATCACTTATAGATAAAATCTTCCTCTTTGCTTTATATTCACATGACACTGAAGGGGTCTGCATTTTCTGTGAGCCTAGAGGAAGAGAAAATGGCTTTCTTCAAGTTAAGGAGCCTCACTTCTCTCTTTTACCAAGATTTACAACCTGGCGAAGAAAATCATAAACGGATCATCTCTGTAAGTCATAACTCTGCCTATATCTAAAAGTTGAAAGACTAGATTGGTGTATTTATTTTATCTTGCCACATAACAAATTACCATAAATTTAGCTTAAAACAAAACTAATTGTTATCTCATAGTAGCCATGAGTGAGGATTCCAGGAATCTGGGGGCTTTGTTCAGAGTCTCATCAGGTTGAAATCCAGGAGCAGACTGGGGCTGTGATCTCATCTGCAGCTCAGGGTCCTCTTCCAAGCTTTTAGTTGCTGAAAGTTTTCAGGTGGAGGACTAAGATCCCCATTTCCTTGCTGGCTGTCACCCGGGGGCTGTTCTTATCTCTGAAAGCTGGCCACCATTCCTTGTCCTGTAATCATGTCTACAACATTGCAGATTTATTTTTCCAAGGATGAAAGAAGAGTGTCTGCTTCTGTGTCAGGTCTCTCTGAGGTCTTTAAAGGATGCACCATATTAGGTCAGCTCCATCCAGGAGAGTCTCCCCTTTGACTAACTCAAGGTAAACTGATCAGAGACCTTCACTGCATCTGCAAAATCCCTTCACTTTTCCTGATCACAGGAGTGACGACCCCTTTCTTTCCCAAATTTTCTAGGGCATGCAGGAGACAGAAATCTTGGGGACCAACTTAGAATGCAGCCCATCACCTCTGGTGATGCATTAATCAATTATGTTAGTTTTCGATGCTTGCAAGCCAAATTAGTGGCTTAAGACAGAAATAACTAATTATTAGCTTATGATTCTATGGGTTGGCAATTTAGACTGCACTTAGTTGGGAAGTCTTTCCAATCACTTCAGCTGGATTTACTCATACAACTGCAGTGAGCTAGTGGGTTGACTGGGGGCTTCTTGGTCCTAGATGGTGTCACTCATGTTTCTGGTAATTGGGTGGGGCAACAGGGCAACAAGACAACCTTTCTCCAAAATCTAGAAAGCTATCTCAGTCTTCTTCACAAGGTAGCTAGGTTCCAAAAGCAGGAGCAGGAATAGAAAGCACTTTTCAACCCTTGGCTTCTATCATGTTTCCTAATTGTCTTTTCAGTCAAAGCAAGTCATGTGTCAAGCCAAGATTCAAGAGGTGGAGAAATATATTCCTAATTGCAAGAACTGAAAAATAGTGTAGCCACTGTTAAAATCTGCCACACCCATTAGACATGTAAAGTCAATCAAACAAGGGATAAAGAAAACTACTGGGTACAATGATGCCACAACACAGACACATGCACTACTTCTGTAAAGCAAAGAATGATTCTATAATTTACTTGAAAAAACTCTTAGTTTATCTTTTAAAATTAGATCATTCTTTTGAAACTTGGATTTTCCCATATTTCTCTCAATTAATTTTTTTTTCTGGTTTCTTTTTAAAGTGGCTTTTCTCCTTGAAAATACAATATTGAAAGATATGAATCACTATTTCTCTATTACCTCATGAAAGATTTTGTAACTACATGCACCCTTATAACCTCTTCTCATTTCAGCTTCATTAAAAATTAGGATGTACAATTAGAATATGTAATTTGGCTCAATTATATTCAAAAACCAACCAGCTTGGACCTCATCTCTAATGACATTGAAGCCCTCAGCATTCAAAGAAAATTACAAATGACTCAGCAAATTTAATGATAATGCAGACAGCTCTCTCCTTCTGATCAAAGTCTAAAAGAAAGAGTGGAAATCAAGCGAAAGAAAAGATAAGAGGAGGAAAAAAATATTTGGCTTCATCTTGTCAATAAAAAGAAACCAAAGCAAGGCAAATCCCAAGTGTAGTTTCTGGAAAAGCAGGACAGAAAGGATGCTGATTTAACCTAAAAAGGAGGCCCTGTGACATGGGATTCTGAAAAAAAATTTTTTTGCTTAAGATGAAAATATAAGCATGAAAGAGAAGGGAAGCAGAAGTGTGAGGAAAGAGGCTGGAGAGTATTTTTAATAGAAGCAAATACATAACTTACATGTGGTGAAGATGTTTAAGTATTTATCATATTATTATACTTAGGTTTTCAAAGAACCATGTAAGCTAGGGAAGGACATTATATAGATTCTCCTCCCCTTGCTACTACCAGCAGAATTACATTTTTAAACACATGTGTGTTTGTTTCTTTTACCTGCTTTAAAGCAAAAACAAAAACACTGGGGTTTCCTTATTATCTGTAGGATAAAGTGCAGACTCCCTAGCCCTTCAAACAACCTGGTCACAACCTAATGGATGTGATAAGCAACCTGCACAGCTGTACTTAGTATACCTAAGGGGAGTGATTTAATGCGTCTGTCTTTTTGTTTTACTTTCCCCCCCTCCACCTAAAGGATTCATTATTGTAGTCTTGGCCAATTTCCCAGGGAATAGTAAGGTTCTTTTCCCATTCTTTGTGTTTCACAAACCATTGTTTATTACTCTAATGACATTTATTCCTCTGCACAGTAAATATCTGTTTATTAATCTGTCTTCTTCATTAGATTGTGAATGCCTCTAGGGCAGGGGCTGTACCTGGTTCTCTGCTGAAGTTGTAGAAGTTTCTGGTGATATATAAGGGAATGAGGGCCCCACTACTGCAGCCTTCAGAAGCACCAACTGACTACCAGTGGTCCGTGGAATCCCTTAGGAATGGCCTTTACATATCACCTGTCATTTTTTTTTATTTTGATTTTAAGCTGGGTAGAGTGATACCAATTGGTCAAGTGAGCCATGTATTGTGCTCTAGAGATTCTTTAATCTGCATTTTGGGGCCTCATATTAGAATGTCCTTTGATTTTACTGAAATACAGAATACCCATACACCCCAGATTGCCAGTACCCCTTTTCGCTGCCAAAGGTGTTACTCTTGATGAATTATGTGATCATCCTGAAACCACAATCACTTCTTATTAGATTTATGTGCCTAATCCAAGAGAAAATTTAGAGAGTATAGAGTAGACTGAATTTGGAGCCACAATAATCAAGGAATTAGAACATTAGGATTCAT
Organism: Camelus ferus; assembly: GCF_009834535.1. Taxonomy (NCBI): domain Eukaryota; kingdom Metazoa; phylum Chordata; class Mammalia; order Artiodactyla; family Camelidae; genus Camelus; species Camelus ferus. Next base: position 16,287,015 of record NC_045697.1, on the reverse strand, counting down.
GGGGGAGGGTATAGCTCAGTAGTAGAGTGTATGCTTAGCGTGCACAAGGTCCTGGGTTCAATCCCTAGTAGCTTCACTAGAAAAAAAATTAGATTCTAATTGAAGCCTTGCCACAAACTTGTAGTATTTATTGGAATCCACCTAACAGTTAATTCATTTTGGTTAATATTATGTGGAAAGTGAAATAGAGAAGAGAGGGAAAACAGTGTAATATAATGTTTGAGGGAAAAATTAAATCAAGCCCTTGATTGTACGAGTTTAAGGGAAAGAAACAGTATATAGAAATGAACTATACAGAACATCCTTATTATATTCATTAGCTGTTTTATGCTTTTCCCTTACTAAACCTTTTATAAGAGTTGCAAGCAAATAAAATGTTGGCTGGATTGGCTATCACATTTTTTTCTCCCTAGTGGAGGTGCAAATGAGCAATAAAATGGTTACCTGGCAGGTAGTAGAAGAGAGATAGTGAAAAAGTAGAGGACCAAAACAATCCTTAAATGGGATAAGGGCCAGGGTAACTGAGCAGATTGCAGATGATAGTATCTTCTTCAGAAGAGAAGGAAAGTGATGTATAAATATTACATTTCAAAAGGACCCTTATGGGATTAACACCATGAAATTCAGCCAGTAACGGATTAGCTTTCCCAGAAGTTAATGAGTTGTCCAAAGTCACAATGCAAGAAAAATGCACAGCTCATGTTCACTATGTTTTCGGCGTGCATCCTATTATAAAGCCATACTGATAACTGATCATTCCTCCAGCACACCTTGACATTTTAGGACTTTGCATATGCCTTTGAGCCTATTTGCAATGCTTGATGACCTTCTTCTCATCCTTCAAAGCTCAGTTTTGATATCACTGTCTGCTTCTCCCTTCTCTTCCACTTTAATTTACTACTACTATATTCATTACCTTGTTCAAGCTTGAGAGAAGTTTAACAGTTTTAATGTTTCCTGAAACACAGCCAGCACGTATCCCCCTGTATTGCTGAATTGTTAAAGACATGAACTGTAGAATCAGAGAAGTTCGGGTTTGAGCTCTGCCATAAGCCATGTATCTCTAGACATTTTTTAAAATTTCTCAGTCTTACTTTCTTCACCTAAACAGAAACAAAAACCAGTGAAAGTAATATCAACCTCCTAAGATTGTTCTGATGATCAGGTGAAATAATGTACAGAAATTATTTATCTCAATGCTCAGAAGTCAGTGAAAACTATCTATATGGGTAATTTTTTTTCTCTAAACTGCACAATAAAAATTTCATTATTCGCTTTGTGTCTCTAGCACCTTTCTGTGGTTTCTGTCTCAAGAATGGAGCACTTCAATTACTCATGTTATTCCCCTCTTCTGCTTTTCCTCAAATTTAGAAGACCTGATCAGAAAGCCTATGATTATTTTAAAATTAACATCCAGAGAAATGTGTATTAGTGTTTTCTCCATGGTTTTGTCTGGATAAAATCTAAGACCTAAGCCTTCAAAGAGAGGTGGATACAGATGGTTGGGGATGGAAGTGCCATATGCCAACAAACTTCCTGGGAGGGAAAACAATATTTCGGTAAAACTGTAAAAATGTGACTATACTACATCAAAAGAATAGTCTCTTGCTTTACTCTCTGCAGTCAGTGAAAGACCATTCCATCTAAAATCCTTACTTCCTTCATCTTATTTTGTGCTTACTGCATACTCTTCCACAGAAATTCTTTCCTCGTCCTGTTTAGATTTCTTGAGAGGTGTTGCCAAAGTCACCCACTGTGGCAGGGCAATTTTAAAATGACATTTCAGAATTATGGGCAACAGATCACATCCATTTTCCATACCTGCCTCTCCCTCCATATCTAAAGACATTTCCTCTGTTAGAGCTTAGACATGCGATATCTACCCATGTTGAGAGAAAATCCATAAGAATAAAAGAAAGTATATGGATTATTTCCACCACCACCACTTCTATTCTGGGTTTGAAATGATAAAAAGGGAAGCCCAGGTCAGAAATTTGGGGGAAAAGAAAGCTCTTTTATCTGTGGCAGAAATAACAAAAGTTTAAGTCTATGGTGCTTCAGTGACAACAGCTGAAAGTACCAACAGAATAAGCCTAAAAAATTAGGCCTATAACCAGCTGAGCTTGGAATTACTTAAAACTTCAATCTTATACAATTGATATTTAAAAGTTTTCATTTAGATCTTCAATCCATTTTGAGATTATTTGTGTATATGGTGCTAGAGAATGTTCTAATTTCATTTTTTTACACATAGTTGTCCAGTTTTCCTAGCACTACTTATTGAAGAGACTGTTTTTTCCATTGTAAATTCTTGCTTCCTTTGTCATAGATTAATTGACCATAAGTGCGGGTTTATTTCTGGGTTCTCTATCCTGTTCCATTTATCAATGCGTCTGTTTTTGCTCCAGTACTATACTGTTTTGATTACTGTAGCTTTGTAGTATAGTCTGAAGTCAAGAAGCATGATTCCTCCAGCTGTTTTTCTTTCTCAGGATTGTTTTGACCATACAGGGTCTTCTGTGTTTCCATTAAAATTTTATACTTATTTGTTCTAGTTTTGTGAAAATTGCCATTGGTATTTTGATAGGGAATGCATTGTATCTGTAGATTGCCTTGGGTGGCATGGTCATTTTAACAGTATTGATTCTTCCAATCCAAGAACATGGTATACCTTTCCATCTGCTTGGGTCATCTTCAATTCCTTTCATCAGGGTCTTAGAGTTTTCAGAGTACAGGTTTTTGCCTCCTTAGGTAGGCTTACTCCTGGGCATTTTGTTCTTTTTGATGCAGTGGTAAATGGGATTGTTTCCTTCATTGCTCTTCCTGATGGTTCATTGTTACTGTATAGAAATACAATAGATTTCTGCATATTAATTTTGTATCCTGCAACTTTATAAAATGTATTGATGAGCTCTAGTAGTTTTCTGGTGGCACCTTTAGGTTTTTCTGTGTATAGTATCATGTCATCTACAAACAAAGACAGTTTTATTTATTAACTTCCAATTTGGATTCTTTTTATTTCCTTTTCTTCTCTGATTGCTGTGACTAGGAATTCCAAAACTATGTTGAATAAGAGTGGTAAAAGTGGGCGTTTTGTCTTGTTCCTGATGTTAGAGAAAACGCTTTCAGCTTTTCACCACTGAGTATGATGCCAGCTGTGGCTTTGTTGTATATGGCTTTTATCTCCTTTTTTTTTTTTTTTAATTGAGCTATAGTCAGTTTACAATGTTGTGTCAATTTCTGGTGTACAGCACAATTCTTCAGTCATACATTAATATAAATACATTCATTTTCATATTCTTTTTCACTGTGAGATGCTATAAGGTATTAAATATATTTCCCTATGGCCTTTATTATGTTGTTATATGTTCCCTTTATGTCCACTTTCTGGATAATTCTTATCATTAATGGATGTTGAATTTTATCAAAGGCTTTTCTGGATCTATTGAGATGATCATATGGTTTTTATTCTTCAATTTGGTAATGTGGTGTTTTTTAATTAATTTTTTAGGACATTTATTTTGAATTTTGTATAATTTATTTTATTTTACTTATTTATTTTAGTGGGGGGTGATTAGGTTTGTTTTTGTTTGTTTGTTTGTTTTTAATGGAGGTACTGGGGATTGAACTGAGAAACTTGTGCATCCTGAGCAGGCACTCTACCACTGAGCTATACCTGACCCTGTTAATGTGGTTTGTCACACTGACTGATTTGCAGATATTGAATGTGGTGAAAAGAGAACCCTTGTACACAGTTGGTAGGGATGTAAATTGCACAGTGCAGTCACGGTGGAAAATAGTATGGAGGTTTCTCGAAAAACTAAAAATAGAACCACCATATGCCCCAAGCAATTCCTTTCCCGGGTATATATTCAAAAAACAAAACGAAAACACAAATTCAAAATGATACAGGCACCTCAATGTTCATAGCAGCATTATTTACAATTGTCAAAATATGGAAGCAACCAAAGTGTCCATAAACAGAAGAATGGATAAAGAAGATGTGGTAAATATATACAATGGAATACTTCTCAACCATTAGAAAGAATGAAATTTTGCCATTTGCAGGAGCATGGATGGACCTGGAGGGCATTATGCTGAGTGAAATAAGTCAGAAAAAGCCAAATACTGTGTGAAATCATTTATATGTGGAATCTAAAAAATATAACAAGCTAGTGAATATAACAAAAGAGAAGCAGACTCAGAGAGAGCAAACTACTGGTTACCAGTGGGGACAGGGAGAGGGCCCATATAAGGGTAGGAGAGTGGAAGGTGCAAACTATTGGGTGTAAGGTGGGCTACAAAGATGTATTATACAACGTGTGGAACATAGCCAGCATTTTATAATAACTGTAAATGGAGTGTAACCTTTAAAAATTGCATAAAAATGAAATGAATAATGCTTAAAAATTGCAACAACAACAAAATTTTCGTATTTACCCCAGTCCCCTAGAGCTGTATTAAAACCCTTCAAGAAGCATGAGAAAGTATGACCAACCTAAAAGAAAATACATGGAACCTGGGTCTAAAATGGCACTGGGCCCCATTCTGCCATTATGGCCTTAGGAATATTCCTTCATCTTCCTAAACTGCAGGTTCCTCATCTTTGATATGAGATTCTAGCCTAGGTAACATCTAATTAAGGCACATATATTTCTAGAAACTACAATGAATAAATGTATTCTGAAATATTTAGGTCCTTGGATAGAACAGTTCACATTTGGAGTCATGTTAAAAAAATCAGGACTAATGGCTCCTATAGCTTCTAAAATTCTCAAATGCCTTAAAATTTGATAATTCTATATAATCCTTTTAACTCATCTAGTCTCCCAACATTTAAGATTATAAAGAATGGGTATGTTGAATTCCAAATTCTAATAAGAAAACACTGACTATGAAAGATGATAGTCGAGAATTAATCTCCCAGAAACTAATGAGCAAGTGAAAGCAAAGATAATAATAAGAGTCTACCTCACATGGACTACCATGGTGATTTTTACAATCCCACAAAATGCTTCCTACTGACAGACATCATATTAAATGTAATATTAAACAAATTATTGCCAGGATTTCCAACCAGATGGTCAGCAAACACAAGCTCCTTGCTGAGCAGTTCTTTAGGGGGTGCCAAAGCAGTTGTGTGGTTCTCGTGATCTTTCTGGATGTTAGCCATGTTGTGCCCCGTGTGACTTGTGTCCTGGGGACAAACACTGGCCACAAATGGTCAAAGCACAGTCATTGAGCTGCAACACCTCATGACCAGGAAATGCATCTTGAGCTTATGGACAGAAGTGAATGCATATAATTGTCCAAAGTCAATAATGAAATGCTACCTTTTTACTTAGATTGCTAAATGATTTAATGGAATGCTTTTTGGATACCATGTTATCCAGATATACTTCTGCAGAAATCTAGAAGAATGGACCATTTCATATTCACCAAAGGTTGTGAAACCCAAATATTCTACTTGTACTCTTTATAATTAGAAAGATATTTGCGTTTTTTTGCTTGACATGGGAGGGAATAGACCCAGACTTTTAAGAATCTTAATCTTAGATCATTTAATAGTTTCACTTCTTTTATTTTACTACATTCCTTTCAGATGGCTTTGTGCTATGTACCTCATTGTGAGTCAGGTCTGTAAAGTTTAGGTTTTTAATATTTGTAACTCCTTGGACCATTGTTTTATGACAGTTGACAAGTCATTAGTTTTCCTGAGACCTTATAACATGAATTGAGAAAACCAGAGGGCTTCTGGAGTCCTTTAGCCCTGACATCTGTGGTTCACACACAAAATAAATGGGAGTGATTTCAACTTTTCACAACTTGTTGAGATGGCATATCATTTGTTACAGTACTTGAAGATTCTTCAAGCTTCTGAGCTATTGAGAGGTAGGAAGGTGAAGAAAAGGAGGGTTGTATGCATTATTTTTTCTGCAGTATTTAAATGAAATTAATCATGTTTATTTCTGATTGCAAATGTAATCAAACTTCATCGTGGAAACATTGAAAATTATAGAGTATTATAATAATAAAAAAAACTATCAACAACTACCAAAACAGAAATAAACACAGGTGAAATTTCTGAAATAGAGTTCTCCAGGCTTTTTTCTATTCCATTTCACAAACATATATCTTTAACATACTCATTTTCATCTTTAACAAAATTGAGATATCTTCTTACTGCTTGTAATCTGATGTTATTATTTGAAATTCATGGTGAACATATTCTATGCCATTAAATATTTTTCAGCAATATGAATTTAAATAGGTATACCTTATGCCTTCATATGGATAAACAGTGATTTATACATATAATCATTTTTTATTGTGAAGTTAGTTTGTTCTCAACTTTTACTACTTAAATAATGTTGAAATAAACATTCTGATAGACAAATAATTCTGCAAATGTCTTATTATTTTTATGTAAATTTCCAAAAGTAAAATTACCAAGTCCAGTTCCAAAATTGATTTTGAGGACTTCAATACATAAATATATTGGAATATTCTTGAACTATATTTAATATTAGAATGACATAATAAGGAACTTCTAGTGTGCAGAGCATTATGGAGACCACAAAAAAGCTCTAACTCCCGTCTTCAGATGGGAAAAACTGCTCCAGAGTAAATATAATTTTCTCAGCCAGTTACTGTTAGAATATGAAATTAGATTCGTAGTATAAATCCCAATTTAGTGTCCTTATTGTTCAAAAACAATGCTTATCTTCTTCCCCAGACAAATAAATCTCTCTCTATTATTATATATGTAATGATAAATTGGAGAAGTCCACAAGAAGCCTAAGTGTTGGCTCCATCTCTCCAAGGAGCGCACAGTATGGAGGAAGTCAGTATGCTGTAGCTATCTGTGTACCAGCATGGGACTGAAACAGACCCAGACTCAGCGCTCCCTGCACGCTCTCTGAAGATAGAGCTACTGGAGTGAGACAGTCCTTTCCTCCCCCTGAAGCTATCTTATCACTTTCCGCTCTTGATCCCCTGTGGATGCCGGGGAATTGTTAGCATAAACCCTCCCATAAACAACTCAGTCAGCTGAAGTGGCAAAATTAAGCTTCTTAATTTAGCACTTTGATTTGAAAGCCTTCTTTCTCAGTTCCAAGCCAGGTATTTATAAAAGTTTGTACTTATCTGACAGAGTCCAGCCTCTTCCAAATAACTTTTCCCTCCCTCTGGGATGCACTTACTCAGTAGCTTGACTTGTGGAGCAAGGAAGAAGAGCATCCTAGGGAGGAAGGGCTTCGGGAGTTGGAGAGATGAAGAAACTTCAAGTGGGAGCACCCTGATTTTACTGAACTCAACATCAAAAAGCAATTGCCATCCAAGGGAGGTCACTACAGCCATCAATGCCTCGTTCGTTGAATACCCGCTAAGGTATGTCTGGCACTGTTGGAGGCCAAAGTGGTCTAAATCTGAAATTCACAAATGCCAGTCACTCACAGCCTCCATGTGAATCAGAGTCGATGAAATTAGAACTAAAAGAGACATTGGAGATAATCTATTCTAGTCTTTCCAAAGTGCCAGAATATTAGGCAATTAACTGTATAAATTCTGCATCTTCCAATTGCAGCAAACTAAGAAATATTCAATACAACATGCCAAGGTCTTGCTATACCCTAAATGCCTTTTCAATTGCTAAAGAAAGTAAATCATTTTTAATACTTCTGTGTTGAGTGTTTCAGTGTATTTAGAAGTCTAAATCATTTTGATATTGCCTGAATCTTTCTGATATTTTATAAAATTGTATAACACAATTTTTCTCTCTCTTTTTTTTTTTTAGCTTTAGTTTCTTGGAAGCTGAGACATGAATGTGAAATTCAATTAACATCTAACCCAGACTTAATGATCTATATATATTTTTTATTTTTACATGTTCTTAATTTTCTCCTTTTATTTGATTTGTATTGTAATTGGCTTGAACTTCTTTATGAAATAAGTAAAATGTATACCAAATTAAGTTAAACATCTGGCATTGAGTTCAGTGTAAAATGTTGTTACTTCAGCATTACCCAAAACCTTGATAACTGGATTATAGGGTGGGATGGGAAGTTGAATGGATTCCTATGTTTGAAATGTCTTTGAGATATATATATATATATATATTCACTTTTAAAAGTTCAAAGCAAACAAACAAAAAAGTTTAGATAATATATCTAAGGCATCACTCTATTCATCAGGATGCTTAGATTAACCATTTCACACCTACACTTGGATAAGTAAATATTTCTGTACAACAAGGTGAATCTGCTATTATTGTCACTGTCAGCCTTTGGGTCCAATCATTTTGCTGAATTCATAGCAAAATGGAAAAAAAACATATATCAAAGTGGTCAAATATATGAATGTGCTTTTTAAATCTACAAAGTGCTCTTACAATATGAGATTAGTACTTTGAACAAAATCAGTATAAAGGACAGCATGTCTAACTATAATTATTTATCTTACTTGTTGCTCATTTATCAAGTTCAACATATATGGATCAATGATAATAATGAGCTGTGAAGGTAATACTGTTTCATTTATAGCAGGATGCATATTAAAAAAGATCAGAGTGAAGCTTACCCAGGGGATCACACTGACACAGCATGGAGTCAGAGAAAGCCCTCAGAACCGGAAGCTGAGGAATAGGAGTTACCATTCCAGCTCTGTCTTTTCATGTTTGACCTGGAGCAAGTCACTTCCTTGTGTGAGACTTTCTTCATTTGCTCTGTGAACTAAGGGCACTGTAGAAGGTGGTGACCTTGATGCCAGTGCTCTGGGGCTTGAGGATTCTACCAGTTCTTACCAATTGGGGGGAAAAAACAAGGATCTCCTTCTGAAATTTAGAAATGAACAGTAGGAGGACCATGAATTTCACAGAAGTGAAGAACACAAATTTGATTAAAGACATGATGCAACTTTGAAGGCAAAGTAACGATGTCTCTGCCAATTGCTTAGTGACAAGCTCCATGGTGGCCGTGCAGGCCCCAGAAGACAGACTACATTTGCAGTCAGCATGGAACAGACTGCAGGTCAGAAATGAGCCCCTACAGGCACATTTGAATGATTGGGTATTAGCCTTGTCAGATGTGCCCATGGTCAGTACCGGGAACCAGTGGATAGACATATGCTGGCCATCGTTCCCATCCATTAATATTCTACACATTCAGGAAGAAGGTCTGTAGCTCAAGAATGTAGAAGTCAGTTACTGGATGTGCTCAGATTTTGCTAGACAATTTTGCTGTTCACATGCAAACTTCTACTACTTTAATGTTAAAAGATACCTATGGTCTTCCCCTATGCTTGCCTCTTTTTACTTCTCAGAGAGCAACTTAAAGTTTTTTCTTTGGACTCAGTTCTGAAATTCTTGCTAATTGATTTCGGTGTTCTGGTTTGTGTCCTTGGTTTTGATAACAAAGAGAAGTTCTATTCTCTTTGAAGTAAGTCTGTTCAAAAGGGATTCCTAATTATCTACTCTTAGCTGGAAATCTCTATCTTTCTATACCTCCTGACCAGCACAAATTTATATGTAAAAACTCCTGATGTGACTTTAACAGACTTATTCTGTTCTCAAACCAACACATACACAAACTTGGGAATGAAGAAAGAAAGCTGAAAGTTACAATAAAATATGAATGAATGCAATTTTATAAGAAAGAATTAATTAGCAAAATCAACTAATTTTCCAAAATTACAGAATTGTAGATCTCATGGGAACTTAAGAATCACCTTCTCCAAATTTTTCATTTAATAAATGAAAAACCTGGGTGCTCAGGATGATAAGATGACCAACTCATAGTCAACCAGCTGCTTAGTTATAGAACCAGAATTAGAATTCAGATCTCTATATCTTATTCATTCCATCTGGAATTACAAAGTCACAAGGTTAAGTCTCTGTCTTTATTTATGTAATGAATATCTTTTTTAAAATACTCTTGGGGAAAATTCATAAAAGTTATTCTTTTTTTGAGGGGGGGGGATATGTTATGCTACTTCGTATTAATTTGAGGGAAGTGGACTTTAAAAATGAAGTGCCAGGGTGTTCCTTAAAGAATATACTTTTTCCCCTTGGAATTATATAATGAGGAATTTACATAATTAAAACTTCTCGGGCAGGTATCATAAAAAGCTCTCTGCTGCTTAAAACCATAAACCACGACCCTGAACGTATTCCTCCCTGGAGAGTTCCAAAGGGCTATTAAGAAGCATGGGGGAGAGAGAGGCCCTAAGACTGGATAATAACAGGACCCAGAATAATAAGGAGAGGCATCACAAAATGAATTGTCTAATAAAGTGATGGATATTGGCTAAGGGTAAGATGCCTAGTCATCTCACAGATTTGTTGCAACTTATTCCAGAGATTGGGAGCAGAGAATGTGGTTGGACCAGCATAAATCCATCATCACAGCTGGAAACTAACTTCAGATTACCACCCAACAAAATGCAATGTGTGATCATTACATTTATCTCCCAGATTCATGTACATATACACATAACACAATGAACTATGCAGACTAATGTATACTGAGTGTTTAAAAATGATAGAGGGAGTAAAGAAAGGCAAGAAAAGGAGGGGAATAAAGCAAACAATAAATGTTCTAGGGGCCAGGCTACTTGTGTATAATTACCTTTCAATTTCTCAAGAAGCAGGTGAAGCAAATAATACTATTCCCACTTTGCCAGTAAAGGGTTGATATTCAGGAAGGTTAAATCACCCACCCGAGGTCATAAAATCTAGTAAGTGATAGAGTCAGAATTCAAATCTATGTATATCGACTTGAAGAGGAGAGAGAAATTCCTGTGAACTGAGATAGTCAAGAAAAGCTTAATGCAGTTTGACCATGGGCTAGTAGAAGAAATATTAAGAGAAGACATTTGGAAGAATTAAACATGAAACTAAGTACTGGAAAAATGTGAGATAGAGAAATAGAGAGAGAGAGAGAATTTCCTAAAAAACTAAGCCACTGCTTAAAATTAAATTTGTAATAGATAGCTCAAGCCCCCACCCCAATTAGCTTTCCATCTAAAAAAGTGTTCCTTTGCCCTAAGAAAAGTGTAGATAATGAAAACTTAGTAATTTCTAATGCCCTGTTAAGAAAATGTTATGGGTGGAAGAGAACTAACCCTAAGGTGACCTTGTGAGTCCCACCTCCTGAAATTCATGTCTTTGTGTAATCTCCCTTGAGCATAGGTGGGACCTATGACTTGCTTCTAACCAGAAAAAATATGGCAAAGATGTTAAGCTGTCACTTTCCGTATTATGTTATATAACACTTAATCTTGCTAGCCAAACAGATTTTGCTCTCCTGCTGACCTTCAAGAATCAAGCTGCCATGTTGTAAACTGCCTATGGAGAGGACTGGATGGCAGAGAACTGTGGATAGCCTCTTAGAGCTGGTGACCTCCAGCCAATAGCCAGCGATAAAACCAAAGTGCAAGCCCTTCAGTGCAAGGAAGTGAATTCTGCCAATAACATAAGTGAACATGGAAGTGGATTTTTCTCCAGTTGAGCCTACAGATGAGGAGACAGCTTATTGGCTTTTGATTGCTGCCTAGTAAGACCCTGAAGCAGAAAATCTGGCTAAGTCATGCCTAAACTCTTGACCTACAGAAACTATGAGATAATAATTATTGTTATCTTAAGCCACTAAGCTTTTGGAAAATTTTCGTGCATGAGTAACTTGCTTTACCGTGCTGGAAACTTTTCCATGCTGGGAACTCACAAAGAACTTTAGTTATTAAGGAATCTCCGATCTGGTGCTATTTGTTGATTCTAGTTAAATTTCTAACAGTGATGACTCCTAATGGCATAAATTGGTTAGCAGTTTGCTCAGCTGTTTCTAAAACATGTGACTCTCATTGGAGACAGCTTCCGGAAACTATACCTCTCAGTAGCATATGTGGATTATATGGCCTGCTATGTTTCTTTTGCCTTCAAATACCTCCTGGTACCTGCAGCCATGACCCTTTTACCACCTCCATTAGGGTACAGGTTATATCAGGGTCTCTGACTAACCAGGTTGATCATATAATTTATTTTCCAAACTGGTACACCCTCAAGAGCAAAAGGAGCACTATTAAGAATTAAACTGGCCTCACAGCTGTTAGGATGTCTATTTTCAAAGAGACAGAAGACAACAAATGTTGACAAGAATGTGGAGAAAAGGGAACCCTTGGACACTGTTGGTGGAGATGTATACTGGTTCAACCACTGTGAAAACAGTATGGCGGTTCCACATGAAATTAAAAATAGAACTATCATATGATCCGTCAATCCTACTTCACAATATACACCCAAACAAAATAATTATCTCAAAGAGTTATCTCTAATCCATGTTCACTGAGGCATTCATTATTCACAATTTCACAATAGCCAAGGTATTGAAACAACCTGAGTGTCTATCAATGGATGGGGAAAGAAAAACTAAATATATATAGTGTAACATTATTTCGTCTTAAAAAAGAAGGAAACACTGCCATTTGTGGCAACATGAATGAACCCATAGGGTAATAATGCCCTAAGTGAAATAAGCCAGACAGAGAAAGACAAATACTGCATCATTTCACTTATGTGTGGAATCTAAAAAATAAAAAAAAAAAAAAGTAAAATTTACAGAAACAGAGAACAGAAAAGTAGAAAAGTGGTTGCCAAGGAAGGCCTGGGGGACTGAGGAAAGAATAAGGTTAGGCTGGTGAAAGGAGACAAACTTTCAGTTATATGATGAATAAAGCCTGAGAATATAATATATAACACGGTGCCTATTGTTGATAACACTGCATCTTATAATTGACATTTGCTAAAAGAGTAGAATTTAAATGTTCTCACCAAAGAGAGAGAGAGGGAGAGAAAGAAAAAGAATTAAACAGGAACTTTGAACATAAACCTGGATTGTCCCAGACAAGACCAGTGTGCATGGTCATCCTACTAACTAGAATGGCTAAAATAAAGAGATTTACAGTACCAAATACTGCTGAGGATTTGGAGCAACTGGAATGCTCATACATAAATGGTAGGAATGCAAAATGGTAAAGATACTTTGGGGACAATTTTGACCATCTCTTATATGTTAAATATACATTTCTCATACTACCCAGCACTGCCACTTCCAAGAGAAATGAAAGTACATGTCTATACAATGACTTGTGCACCAAAATTCATAGCAGCTTTATTCACAATAGTGAAAAACTAGAAACAATCCAAATTATATCAATTAGACAAAAGATTGGCAAATTATGATATAATCATACAATGGAATATTACTGAGCAATCAAAAGGAACAAACTACTGATATAAACAACATTGTGGACTTAATTCGGAGCAAAAAAAATCAGATTCAACAGACTTAATTTATCTGAAGTTCAAGAATAGGAAAAACTAAGATAAAGAAAAATATATATGAGAACAGGGGTTGTCCATGTGTTAGGGCCATGGGGAACTGTTTTCAAGGAGACATGAGAATACATTCTGAAAAGATGGAAATATTTTACATTGTGAGAGGGTGTTGATTAAACAGATGTATTACCTTGGTAAAATTGCTTAGTATTTATGCATTTTAATGCTTGTATATTTCACATGGTTTAAAAAAAAGAACTATAAAAAAAGAGCAATCTAAAAGATATCTTGTTTTGAATAGGGTTAATTTTAAAACCACCTGATGATTTTGCTTTATATTAATAGATTTTTAGCATCTCAAATAAGGGAGATGACAAAATAAGGGAGGCTTCAAATTACTGCATGTAATTAGAACCACCTCTAAGGTATTATTTTGGCCACCATGAGGGACATTGACCAAATCAAGTATTTCCAGATGAGGGAAATCTGAATGACCAAGAAGCTGAGAATCATGTCTTCCATAAAATCCTGGAAGGAACTGTATTTATTTTTCTAGGAAACAATCAGTAGAACTAGACTAGCTGTCTTATGATATTTGAAAATGTGGTTATGGAAATAAGGACATCCTGTGATGCCCCAATGGGATAGGACCAACAGATAGGATAAAACTGGATACATATAAAGTGGGTGTTTGAGATACAGCAATACTGCAGAGACGGAATTAGTGTGGTTAAGTAGTAAGTTCTCCATCAATGGGAGTATCAAGTAGAGGCTTCAGCTACATTTTGTTCTGGGTGTTTCACAAAGAATTGCTGCATTGGAGGGAGGTCTTCTCTGTTTCTAGGATATCATGATTCTGTGTTGTTAAAGCTTGAAATCTTAGATTTCATGGGTTTCAAATCTTGATGGGACTCAAATGTGATATATGATGCACATTAATCAGTATCACTAGGAATAAAAGAGTACTGTTTTATTAAAATTTTCATGGCAGTGGCTTTCACTAAAAATATAAAGTGTGTCTTTAAGACAACCTAAATCTCCTGGTCCATGCAGCCATATAGTCTCCATATAACTGCAGATAATTTATCTTAGCCCTTGAAATAACAATCAGATTCATTGGATCCTGAGTAATCTTGTACTCACACTTTCAATTTTTGTTTGTTGTTGTTCTTGTTGTTTTGACAAAATGAAAAACAAAAACAAAGCTGAAGGGTTTCTGAAATGTGTTTATCCCAAAAGAGCAATGGACATACCGTAAATTTTCCAGCCCTGGAAGATTTTCAGAGGCAGTGTTACATGAGTCCAATGTAGAATTATTTTTACAGCAGAGCCAAGTGTGTTTTAAGTTTCAAGACATCCATCGGGAGGAAATTACTAGGCCCAGTAAGGCCTCTTCTTACATCAATCTCTTTCTGATAAAGAACAATATTGTAATATACATTGTACTTAATACAAAATTGTATTTTTAAGCATATTGTAAACAGATCTGATTGATGCACACCTTCTACAGTCTTCTACTGTCTTCTTTCACTTTCCTTCTTTTATTCTTCTTGACATTAACCATGTCATTGTGATTGTTAGACACTCCTTAAGCAGAAGGGCAGAGGCTAAAGAAAAGAACAGGTGTGAAAATGAGTTCAGTGTTGCCCTTATAAAACTTTAGTGAAGACATTTGAAATTACTGGTTGGCGATTTTGTATCTCTACGCAGACTTTTCTCCATCAGCAGGTATAATTGAGAGTTATCTGTGTCTGAGTTCCACGATCTACTTTAGAAATTGTAATGTTTCTTTCCACTTGTATATTCCAAACAAATTGCAGGAAAATATTTTAAGCTATTTCCTGTGAGTGTAAATTTTTCTTTAGATTTCAATTAAAATGCAATATCTTTAGCTTTGTATATTTGCCTTAAACAGTTGATATATTTGAACTTAGAATATTACCTCAATATAACCACTCATTCAGGAAGAAAAAATAGAAAGAGGAGAAAGAGAAGGAAAAGAACTAGATTTCACCACCAGCAAGTAGATCTTAGATCTGAAGTAAAGAAAAACTTTTGGGGTGACAAATAGTGGGTAATTTGGGGAGGAAACCTAGGCAAAGAAGTAAAGGAGTTTCTTCCAAGTCTTATTTAAATCCAGGGCACATTCTTCTGTAATGGGATGTGTTTTTCCTGTGGCCTTACTGGAAGGCAAGGTAAGCTTGATGAAATTGCAGCTCCTTCTAAACTCAGTGTTCCTATGCAAATCATTCCAAGCGTCTCTTCTTGAAAAACTTGGCTGTACATGATTCCCTGCCTTTGTGAAACCTTCATGGTGTTGCTGATGAATCCTCTCATGCATGATAGTGTAAAAAAGTCACTTCTATTTCAACTTAAGAAGGATAGCCATCAGATCCCACTGTGCTATTTCAAAGAGGGTTTCCGTAAGAGCTGCTCAGAAGGCATGGTGATGACATCACAGAAACACAACACATACATAAGAAATACAAAAAAAAAATCACCTCTTAAAAATCTAAAATAATATCTGAATAGAGCAGTGGTTTAGAGAGTTATAAGCACACTAAGGCTACATTGATTTATAGGCCACTATTATAAAATTTATAATGATTACTTGACAGGTAGACTTGAAAGTTTGCCATGTAATTAGTTAGCATAAATAATATGGCTGGGATAAATCAAGTGTATGAGTTAATTTTGAAATGTTAATATGGAGACAAATGATTGGCCAACCTCAAAGGCATCTAGGATTCAGTCGACTCAAACACTAACTTGTAATCTTTCCTCCCCAAACTTGGTTCTCTTTTAGTTTTTTCTCTTTCATTAAATCAAACCACCATCCATCATTCTCCATGACATGTCATTTTCCATATTCCCATTACTCCCCATTTCAAACCCTTTAACAAATTCTGTCCATTTTATGTACAAAACAGCTCTCCTGTCTGTCTGTGTCTCCCCATCACCACTACCACAATCACCACCATCTTCCAACTGCTCTCTTTGCCTACACTTCCACAATAACTTCCTAACCATTCTCCTTTTCCAATCCGTTTTTCTTGCAACAACTAGAAACAGCTTTTCAAAATGTCATCTACAACCTGTACTCTTAAATCCTTCACTAATTTCTTATTACTTCTAAGATAAAGGTAGATTTCTTTAAAGTCACTTACAAGACCAACCTTTTGTAGTCTAGCCCTATCTGCATCTTTATTCTCTACCTGAAAACATTCTTTTTCAGTTTTGGAGAAGAGAGGATTATTTATCCCCTACCGCATCTGTTTCACCTGTGAAGGGTACTCCTAGCCTTTTGTGCCACCCTCTACTCATTCTGATCTCCATCTACTGCTTCTGTTTCTCCTAATTAATTCTGTAGGAAAGAAAAAAGACCAGCCACAGTCAATGTTGACCACCTAACACTGCAGCAGGAATTTCTTCATTCTCATCACTCCAGCTATCTCTCCTGATAAAGATCTTTTTCCTTCTGCCCTGGACATACTTCCTTCCTCTGATCACTCCTCATATTTCAGTTCAAGTTTTCCCTCTCTCTCTTATTAAAGTCAACCTTCCTTTTCTAGTCTCTCTCAGTAGAGTCATGCTTACCACAGTGGCAAATTCACAATTTTTTGTAACAATTTGAGTAATATTCATCTCTTTCACGATTCTAGAAACTCTCTGAAGAGAGAAACTACTTAGTTTTGTTCTTCACTGAATTCTCACTACTTAGCACAGTGCCCCTTAAACATCTGCTGATTGGCTGAATGAATGAATGTCAAATATTCTTAGATAATAATTAAAATGATAAGAAAAACTTAATTTGATATCACTATATACTATGTATACCCTATGACTATGATCAAATAAGCAGAACTCTGAAGTTGGAAGGAAATTTAGGTGAATTTGTATTTATCCAAAATTTCATAATTCAGACTTTTTCTATTTAGCATAGATCTCCCTCTAGACACACTATGTTATATTGGCAAGGTTCTACTTTATGTAAATAATTAAATATGAGGGATGCCAAAGAAGAGGACTAGGGAGTAATTCATCAATTGATTCATAAAATATTTGTTAAGTGCCTATCTTACATTTGGACAAACTGCTTAACTTCTGACAGGTGAGTCTCATTTCTTTAAATGCGAAGATAATGTCTATCACAGGGCTACCGTTAGGATTAAACAAAGTGTGTGAAATCTCTCTGCATATTACCTGCTCATTGTGGGACCTCAGTGATGATTTTTCATATTTATTATATAATACTTAACTACTTTATTTTATTTTTAAAATAATCATACAACAAAATACCTATGTTCGTTATCTCTAATTTTTAGATCCAAAACTTCAGAGTTAAAGGGCTTGTCAAATGTTGCTCAGAAATTAGCAACAGAACCCATGATAGAAAGTCGATTCTCCTAATTTCTACTCCACTGTACAATTATTTTTAATAAGGGGTATGTAGTCAGAACTTAAAATGGTAGAACTTAAGTCTCATCAGGGATCAGAATAGAGAGATGTTGCTGTTTAGTAACTAGGGAGATAAACTCTGGGCCTAATGAACGTTCACATTTTGACATTGTCAATCAATTGAGATGATAACCTTTTTTCTGTAGGTTTGAAAGATTTGCAATTCAGAGATGATAGATAGATAGACAGACAGACAGACAGATAGAGTGTGCATGTGTCTGTGAGTATATGTGCGTGTATTGTGTGCTTGTTGTGTACATGTGTATTCCCTGTCTTCAAAGATCAGAAGAAAATCATTTAAACCGTCCATAAAAATAATGTACAGTCTATTTCTTTCCCTAATGATCCTTGGGCAGTATCTACTAGACTGAACAGTATGAAATTGCCAAAATTCAATTGTTTACGACCACAAAAAAATTGGCTTTGTCATAGTGTTCAGTCTAGTGAAAACATTAAAACCATCTGTCAAAAAATGAGAAATGTTGTCTCCCAACTAAACCTGGTGGTTTTGTCATTATAAACTCAGCTATCTGAATGATTTCACTTCTTAAAGGAATTAACATAATTGACCTGATTGGGCCTTTCATGGAAACATTTTAAGTAAACTTTTGTTTCAACGCTGCTTGACTCACATATGGATTGTAGTTAATATAAAGTCGAAGAACAGTGACCCATTCACTGGCCACCCTCGTTTGTCCTCTTCCTGTAGAGCAGGGCAAGGGGAGGAGATTCTGCCTGACTGCTTAACACTGCCCACTCTCTCCTGCTCCCCCTCTGCCACCTTCCCTCCCTTTTTCTGACTGTGCTCCAAGGCAAGCTTAAGCAAATGTTTTTTGTTTTTTTTTTTCCACAGTCAGGCAACATTTATCCTAACCAACATTTACCCAAATCGATATATTTTAATTGAAACTAATGGCAGTTAGCTTAAACCAACAGATTTTTCACTGGCCTAAGTACATTAAATCAATGTATTTCTCAAAATTGCTATATCTTATGTAAAACAATGCATTTTCATTTATCCAGGACACATTTTTATTTCACTCTAATCTGCCAAGTTACAGAGTCAGACTGAAGTAATAGATTTCTTTTTTTATACCAGCCCTAAGATCTTGAACGAAAGAAACATATTAATCATTCAGATATATGAATTCGATTTCATTCGGTTTAATGTAACAGACACTTATTGAGCACCTACTGTTTGTGAGATACTGTGTTTGACACTCTGGAGGGTACAGAGTGATTAAGATAGAGTTTCTACCCATAGAAGCTCATAATTTAGTGGTGAATACTTCCACGGACAGAATTAATTATAACATAAGACAAGCAGGGGAATGTAATGGAGGAAGATATTAACTGTGACTGAGGGATTCGGGAGGAGATGCAAAGGAAGTTGCACTTAAACTCATCTTTGAACAATGGATACCTGTAGTGGAAAGAATGTGCTAGATAGATTGGATAGATGGAACACTGTATTAGTTAGGTAATAGCAGCTACTGTAACTAAATATACAATCAGGAGCTGAACAAAGTAGAAATTAATTTCTCATTCACATTACAATCCGCAGTGGTTATTCCTGATCAGGAATTAACTATTTTTAACTTGATGTTTCTAAAATGAAGGGTCTTTCCAATTGATGGCTTTAATATTCCTTAGGACTTTGAGGACTCTGCATCCAACAAGCAGAGGAGGACAGAGTTTGGAGAAGGCACATTTTCTTCTAACAACTTTAGCCAAGAAGTGATACCAATCATTTCTGCTTATGTTCCACGGGGAAAAAACTAGTCTTAAGTAGTACCTTGATGCAAATGGAATGGGAGATGTAGACCTCATCTGGGATGCCACATCCTAGTGATAACTATACACTGCGCAAGGAGGAACATAAGCCTGAGGGAACATCGACGACTTTGCACGTCAAAGACACAAGGTAAGAAATACAGAGCGTGATGAGCATGGCAGAGAAAGTGGGTGATGCCTGGTTTAGGACGACGGCCAGGGTATGGAGAGCTCTCTGCACCAATCTGGAGTGTTAACTCTGCACAGAAATGGAAGCCACTGAGTGGAATTCGTGTTCTTATAAATGAGATCCCACAGAAATTCTTCCTGCCTTCCCCATGTGAAGATGAAGTGAGAAGTCAGCAGTCTGCAAGCTGGGACAGAGCCTTCACCAGTACCTGACCATACTGGCACCTTGATCTTGGACTTCCAGCCTCCAAGACTGTGAGAAATAAGTACCTATTGCCTATAAGCTACACTCTCTATGGTAATTTGCTATAGGAGCCCCAAAAGTACTAAAACAGACCCACACTTAATTTTCTTACCAGTTAATTGGAGTGAGCATTACCTCTTTCACAGAGCAGTTTATTCTGTGGTTTAACCTCTAGGTTAACCAAAAGGACAATGAGGTGGCCTTCTGTAATCACTTCTTTTAGAATGAAAACACATGTTTATGTCACTGGGCTTCTATAAGCTCAAGGACAATTAATGAGACAATAACGTAGCTATCTTTTGTTGAGGAACTACTGTATGCTAGGTATGTTATATGTATTATTTCTAATCCTTACACATTTGAAACCCACTCTACTTTGAGATTCCTTTCACTTAATGGTTTGGCCTTCCGATAGCCTTCTCCACCCTCATTATTTTTCCTACTGAATTTCAACAGGATCACTGTGACGTGAGTACATTGCATAATTGTTCTGTTTTCCAGAAGGTGCTCCTGTACTGCATTGGACCAAGCTGGCAATTGCTTGCCTAAATAAGCACCGGGTTGTATTCTGCCAACACGCCAGCCTTTCCAGCAGGTGGGGCCCTTGAGGAATGACATGAACTCTTACTTAGGTGAGAGCCACCAGACAACTTTTTGACCCTAAGCTGGGGATGATGGTCATCTCTTCGACCACTCAGTTACACATGCAAGATTACATGTTGCTTGATTGCTTACCTAAAATCTATTCATGAATTTACCTGTGTAGTTATGATTTATTGAAAATCACCTGGTTCACACAGTTTTGGAGCTGCATTTTCTCTCCGTCCCAAGAGATAATAGGTGATATTTGCACTGGTCGTAAGTATACATGCACTTGTTTACTTATAAAACGTGTCACATTCTCTAACAATGAGAAAAATCTCCTTCACTCTCACACCTTAATGTATTTCCTGATAGTGTTCCTGGTTTCCCAGATTTCCTCTCATTAACTCTACCAGTGTGACTGACTTGCTACGACCAATTAGAGAGTCCTTCCTATTTTCCGTTTCTGAAAAAGGAGGGGACTGGGTCGTGTGCCCATTTTTATGGTGATCATGGTACCGGAGAACACAGACATGACATCTTTAATGGTCAAGGGCTCAGAGGCTGCTGCAGCTGCTGGGCTTGCTAAAGGCCACTGAGAAACTCAGCAGAACCAAGGACCTTGGTTTTGTCCATTGACTTGATTCCTTTATGTGAGTCTCAGAATGCAAATATCAGTTAGGGGGCATTAGCTGTAGTATTTTTAAAATATATACCCACATATTATTCTTGTCCATTTTTATGTCTATATATGGAAGTGCTACACTAAATCTGAACTTTGGGACTGAGCAGTCTGGGTCTAAGTCCTTACTCTGCCACTTATTGATTGTGTGATTGAGGACAAACACTAAACCACTTCAGCATCAGCTTCCTCTTCTGTATAAAAGGATTAATAATCTTTAGTTTACACATCGTTTTGATGATTAAATATGGAGCATATGTAGAGAGTCTACCACAGTGCCAGCCACCTGGTAGTCTTTAGCATGTTAATATTAATCTGTACAAATATATGGCATATGCTTAGTGATTGCATACTAAGGTTTATATGTCATACATTAATATGTAACATAAAATTTAGTGAGATTTTTTTTCTTTTTCCTTGGGTTTAGTGCTTGAGGCCCAAAGCTGAAGAAAAATCTGTATTGAATTCCCTACATGCAAAAGAGAACTTACAACAACTATGTCCTGACAGCTCCTGCCAGATCTTACTTTGAGGCAGCAGAACTGGCCCTACTACCAGCTGCCCAAAACAGAATACACCACAATCCACTTCTTGTTAAAAAAAAAATACTAGAAAGAGGAACAGTGAGCTGACATCCTAGGGAATGTAGTGTTTATGGTTAGAAAGTGCTCCTCCACTCCTTCCAAAGCTAAGTCATTGGGTAGGAAGAAACTTCTTCTTAGAGATTGGCATTGTCTGAAAGGAGGAAAGACTTACATCTCTGTTCCCTGCTAGATGACTGATTAACTACAGAGTCATTCAAGGTGGAGGTTGTTGGGAAAGAATGACTTGCAGTTTCTGAAGGTCAGGGGCTTACAAGAGCCTTGAGACTGGGGTCTGGTTATTGTCTGGAGATTTCTGAAGATGAGAGAGTTGTTTTTGACAACAGGACAAAAAGAGATTGCAATGTAGTATGCCTAGGAAGAAGACAGGTCAACTTTCCACCCTATCCCAGGTCCCTAAAGCCCTTAAAGAGCATTAAAAAAGAAAACAGCTATTCCTGATTCCAAAGAGCCCAACGCTTTGAGGTAGAAGCAGATACCCTGGGCTGGTCAAGGGTTCAAAACTAAGAGAACTTGTTGGAGGCGTGAATTGCTGGTAAGAGATGGAGAGAGGCATGACTGCCCTCTCTAAACAGATTAACTATCATAGGAAGTATTAGATTATGCTGATCACTGCCTCAGCAGAACTAGACACACTCTCCATGTGGAGACCAGTCCATTGGCATAGACACCAACCAGGAGTGGAAGGTACCAAGTCAGAGTAAGACTAGGGAAACTTCCCAGCAACCAAGTCTGAGAAAATGGTTTCTTTTTCACTTACTTCCCTTCGCATTCTTCATTCCTGAGGCTTTGCAAAGGGACAGATGCTAGAATAGAATGAGGAAGGAAAATGATGGTCTTTCTCAAACTCAGATGTCTTTGAGACATAAGTATTTGGTGAGTGAAGTGATACCATGATAATAATAAAAATAATAATCATTTATGAATACCAACATATATTTCTTTCCCTATATGTCAGGCAATATTCCAAGTCCTCCATGTATAGAAGAACCCCAGAATATAGGTTATTTTATTACCTCCCTTTGATTGCCGAGGAGATGAAGCCCATTTGAGTTTGAGTGACTACCCCGAGAAACCAAAGCCAGTAGTTGGTGGTTCTGGAATTGAAATCAATAGAATATGGCTCTAGCATCCGCACTCCTATACTTGAGTTCAAAATTGTAATCTGGAGTGAAAATTTTGATAATCAAAATGTACACAGATTTTCACTGAAGGGTGTGAGAAGAAACTTTGACAGAAATTTTGAAAACAGTTCTGGGGAAAAATAGAAGCATCTCATATTTACACCTCAGCAAGTTAAAACTGCTTGATAAACTCTCAATAAACTGATTTTAAAAGCATAAGTAAATATGTATGATATATAATATATATATACTTTATATGCATGTGTGTACATATATATATTACATATATAAAAAACAAATTGAAGACTTGTAAAAGCACCCATTAAATTTCTGTTAAAATAATGTTACTCATGTAACAACAACTGTAATGTGTATAATTTGCATAACACATTTGCAAATTCTATGCAAATGTTGGAGATAATCATGGATCATAATTGAAACTATTGATCACAATTTATTGGATTTATCTTTATTTCCTAAATGTTCATCGTGAGCTTTCTTTTTTGAAAAGCCAGAGAAGATAAATAAAGATGCACCCTCTTAAGAAAACCAACTCTCATTCTTTATATTTATGTCATTACAATGGAAATGGTATATGCATGGTCATAGGGGAAGTTTAATATTAGATTGAAGAAAATATTAAAAAGTACAGCGGACTGGCTAAAACAAGTCTATACTGGCGCGGGGGAGGGTCCTGGTGACATGCTTGGTCTTCTCCACATCTAATTTTGATAATATGATTGATGATGTGATTTCTCATAAGTGGTAGAAAGAAACAACATCAAAACTAATCACATTATGCTGGCATTTGGAAGTCTAAATAAAAGGTATGTGAACTCATTACAGGAAGATATTTTTTCATTTGAAATTTAAATTCGCCAGCCCATCCATATTTGTCTGGAAAACTTGTGAATTTGTTTGTAGATGAAAATGACCAGAGTTGAGTAATCAGTTCTAACTGATTACAGTTTCTAATAGGCAGCCCAGGGACCTCCTGGCAGACACAGATCTGCCTTTACAAATCTGAAGAAAGGATAAGGAGGGTAACGCAATGCCCTGAGTCTCCATAGCTATGTTTCTCTGTCTCTCCAAAGGAAGCAATGACCTCCCTCCCCACCAGCCAGATGCTAATGAAATTTCTCTTTGCCAATTTGGCTTTCTCTGTAGTTAGATTTGTTTTTCCTTTAAAATGGAAAAGTTTAAGAGTTTTAAGTTGAGAGGATAGTATGCCTTTATTTCACAGACTTTTCAGTGATAGTCATGGCTGTGTGGCAGTCCCTACCAAGGGGGAAATCAACTTTAATATAAAAACACACAGCTAGGAGAACTCGAGAAGTCTATCATTTTTCCAATATGCAGTATTCAAACCCCACAGTAGCACACCCTACACTTAAGCTATCAGGAAATTTAGGCTATTTGAAATGTTACAAATGTGCAAGCAATACCCATTATCCTAGATGGGCGATACAATTTATAGAAGATATAATAAATAGAGGGAAATTTAGTATGTTTGTTCAATATAGAGTAGGTAATTGAAGTACAGGATCCAAAGTAAAACCATAAACAATAATTAGATAGTGAAAATGTGGAGAGTTGACTGTGACCCACATAGTAATACAGCTGAGCATCAGCAAAGACAGAAGCTGGCTTGCATTTAGAAGCAGATTATAAAGGAAATGTATGCTTAATAAACATCTGGAGAGACTGTGATCATATCCAAAGAAGAATCTTCCAAAGAAGGGAACTCTCTAATCGTAACCTTCCAATCTTAATTTGTGGAGTAACATATGATTACGTAGATGTTATTATGTGCATCTGGAGTGGAGTTAGTGTGATGTCTCTATAAGCCTCAGCATTGAACAAATTGCAAAATGTGTAGAGTTGCTTAGTACAGCTAGTACCACTGAGAGTTCCAAGTTAAAAGTTCTCTTCAAAGTTGTTGTACTATTTAAGGCCTTGGGTGCAAATAACAGAAAGAGATTCTGTCTACGTTATCAAAAATATAATTTAATGGAGGGATATGGGAAGGCTTACAGGATTACTGGGGAGGTAGGAGAGGACAGGACTGGAAAAATGAGGAGGGCAAAGCAGCAGGAACAGCCTGGATAATGCACTGTCATCTCTGCTGTAATATACTCTTTCTAACCAGTATCTACCACTTGATCAAGAGTCAGAGTACTGGGAGAGAACACCTTATTGGATGGCTGATGGCAAATTGAATGTACACCTCTCATTGAATTGGGACAGGGAGAGGTAGAATACATCCCTTGAGAACTCTCCTACACTGCTGGTGGGAATGCACTTTGGTGCAGCCACTGTGGAAAACAGTATGGAGATTCCTCAAAAGACTAGGAATAGACTTACCATATGACCCAGGAATCCCGCTCCTGGGCATATATCCAGGAGGAACCCTACTTCAAAAAGACACCTGCACCCCAATGTTCATAG